>NW_007377815.1:9171-21180 GCF_000475195.1 Diaphorina citri | reverse complement strand
CCCGAATGTCCTGTAGGCAATGTAATTTAAATGAGAATGTTCCCATTGTTCCCACTACACACGACACGATTTTTTTTTTTTTTTACTTTTCTGAACGACACAAAATGTCCTGTAGGCAATGTAATTTCAATGAGTGTTCCCACTACACACGACACGATTTTTTTTTTTTCTGAACGACACAAAATGTCCTGTAGGCAATGTAATTTAAATGAGTGTTGCCACTACATATTACGACACGATTTTTTTCCGAACGACAAGTGGGAACGGGCTTTAAGGTAAACAGGTACGACCCTGAAGAGGTCTCGGTATAAAGTCATAGAGTACCTAGCCAGTACCTATATTACCTACATAGGAGGGTACGCGATGTAGATTTTTATAAATTCGTATGACCCCCACATTTTTGACCCTTTGGCCAGTGGTTGTCAAACAATTACTTATCTCTCCTCTCTCCCCATTGTAGAATTTTGACCCATAACAATAGCGGTTTCCAAAAAAATGACTCCCCACAGTAGGTACATACATTTGACCCTCAGATAGTGGTTCCTAAAACTTGATCCGCCCCTACTTTGTTTCCAAACAATGAGTACCCAAACAGTAACTTTTTACCCTCAGCCAGTGTTTCCCAAACAACTAGTATTTCTCTCCTGATGGGAAAATCTATGTATGTCCCAAGTTCGTTCTGGGAACGGCTGGCTTTCTCCTTTCTTGTCCTCCTTCTCTCTTTGATTTTGGGCCGATAAGACCTCCGTTGTTAGGCCAACCATTCACTATCAGGTAGACCTGACAGGTACGGCTGAAAAGGTCCGAATGTCAGGTCCGCCTGATACCTGATGAGCACACAGTGTGCCACACACACTATCAGGTAGATCTGACATCTGATCAGGTCTACCTGATAGTGAGTGGCTGGCCTTACAGATGAGATATGATTTATTTGTAATAAATTATGAATTTTTTGAATTTTCAACAGAAGGGAAGGTACCTAATAAAGTTTCCTCCATTTCCAGGCCCGGTCACACACAACCCCCCTCCCAGGCCTGGCTGACGGCACCATGCTGTGCTGGATGTCATGAAACAGGCGCCATCTTGGATTCCCAACGATGAACTAGGTCCGGACGAAGTGTACGAAACGCGAGTGGCGCCCCCTATGGAGAGTTTTGGGCAACTGCTGAAATATTGTGAGGACTCGCTGCGCCCCTATCGGATTTGTCCGAAGTTTTTCTGCACCTATAGGAAGGGTATGACGGTCATCGAGCAGCTGAATCGACTCAGGACTTTGCAACATGTGGGTGAGTGGTGTATATCTGTTGCAGGTGGGTTTGTCTTTGTAGCATGTGGGTTTGTTCGTCCTGGTGTACGTATAGTTTGACCTGTTACTTTGGCCTTGAGCTCTTTTTAAAGGAGGTCCTTTTTTAAAAGAACAAATTAGAAATTTGGCACGTAATCATTTTAAAAAAGTCAAACACACTGAGGACATTTGGCCTTTGATTGGGTCTGCAGGGACCGCGCAGAAACCCTATTTCGGAGTTCACTGATTCACCAGTTTAAAATGCAAGAATTAACACCGGAAATGGAAAGCAACTCTGATACTGCACAATTGGTCCTTCGAAACAAAACCCATGCACCTTGGATATAGCAAAAATCAAAGTCGATAGTAATTCGTCTTTGAATAAAGAGAAATTTCCGCGATTATTATTAGGACTTAGTTTTTCAGTCCAGGCATAAAGTAAGCACAGTTATCACTGGAACTTTATCCACCTATAGGAAGGGTATGACGGTCATCGAGCAGCTGAATCGACTCAGGACTTTGCAACATGTGGGTGAGTGGTGTATATCTGTTGCATGTGGGTTTGTTCGTCCTGGTGTACGTATAGTTTGACCTGTTACTTTGGCCTTGAGCTCTTTTTAAAGGAGGTCCTTTTTAAAAGAACAAACGAACAAACCAGAAATTTGGCACGTAATCATTTTAAAAAAGTCAAACACATTAAGGACATTTGGCCTTTGATTGGGCCTGCAGGGAACCCTATTTCTGAGTTCACTGATTCACCAGTTTAAAATGCAAGAATTAACACCGGAAATGGAAAGCAACTCTGATACTGCACAATTGGCTCCTTCGAAACAAAACCCATGCACCTTGGATATAGCAAAAATCAAAGTCAATAGTAAATCGTCTTTGAATAAAGAGAAATTTCCGCGATTATTATTAGGACTTTGTTTTTCAGTCCAGGCATAAAGTAAGCACAGTTATCACTAAAACTTTATTTCATTGAGTTTACTTTATTCTTTACACATATGTCTGTTCCGGTCTTGGTGAACCAGACTAGTGAGAGTTTTTTGGACTAGTTTGGATTCGAAATTTAGGACAATATAACCACCGGAGTCATTAATATTTATGCAGCATTGTCTCTTTTGAGATTAATGTGACATCTAAATGTTTCTCTTAGTGTCTCTTAAGAGTAAACTATAAGTTATTTACGAACGGATTTACTATAAGTTACATACATCGGATTTACAACTGGTAGGATTAATCGTAATCGGATTCCTCTCAGATTTGCCTGTTTGGAATAAATTGATTAAAATTTACATTATTTATTATATCTCGTTGAAATTCAGTGGTGTCTGAACATTTAATAGAAACTTTCACACTTTGAATTTTGCACTTCGCAGAAGTTCCGAGTTCTGACGTAATATTAGAGAAGAAAACCCTTTGAAAACTTGGAAAAAATAAGAGGATTGATAGGGGAAAGTGTAACAAAATTGGTCTTACCGTCCCGAAATCGAAGAGAGGAGGACAGGATAGGTGAAAGCCAGCCGTTCCGAGAACAAACCAAAGCCGCGACCAAGCGCTTGCAAGTTGTCTTTATATATATATAATATTTATGCAGCATTGTCTCTTTTGAGATTAATGTGACATCTAAATGTTTCTCTTAGTGTCTCTAATATTTATGCAGCATTGTCTCTTTTGAGATTAATGTGACATCTAAATGTTTCTCTTAGTGTCTCCTCGAGACTTCATTACTTGAATTAGTTGAAGGAGGAGGGCACTTTCACTTTTCTAAGCTTTAATGCCCTCTCTGAGCAATGCTATGATGTGAAATGCCTTTGCCACAACACCTTTGTCACAACACAAAGTAGAGAGATTCATATAAAAATAATTTATCACTTTCACTTTTCTAAGCTTTAATGCCCTCTCTGAGCAATGCTATGATGAACAATTAAGTGAAATGCCTTTGCCACAACACCTTTGTAACAACACAAAGAAGAGAGATTCAAATAAAATTAATTTATTTGTTGGTTGAATGGCGTGAGCTCTAAGACACTCTAGCTAGGTTTTAACTAGACTAGACAATTTTGCATTTTTTCGTTTGTCTGTTTGGTCTACCATATCTCTCAAACCGTTTGTCCTATTTTGATGAAATTTGGCAAACATGTTTAACACCTAAAGAATATCACTTTCACTTTTCTAAGCTTTAATGCCCTCTCTGAGCAATGCTATGATGAACAATTAAGTGAAATGCCTTTGCCACAACACCTTTGTCACAACACAAAGAAGAGAGATTCAAATAAAAATAATTTATTTGTTGGTTGAATGGCGTGAGATCTAAGACACTCTAGGTTTTAACTAGACTAGACAATTTTGCATTTTTTCCTTTGTCTGTCTGTTTGGTCTACCATATCTCTCAAACCGTTTGCCCTATTTTGATGAAATTTGGCAAACATGTTTTAACACCTAAAGAATATGTATTTGCTCATTAGAATTTACACTCCGAATAGTCCAAAGGGGGATACATACTTCTTCTGAGGGAGTTCTGCCACTAGTAACTCTTTATCCACTAGTGTAATAAGTTCATCCTGAGCTAAATCAGGCTGAGTGCACCCTGATTTGGCCAGCGACAGATGACGTATTCCAGCAGTAGAAAGACTGTTCTACTTCACTGATTAGACATGGAATTATATGTAGTTAAGTACCAATAAAATTATTATAGATTGGTATCTGATATTCCGCAAATTTTAAAACAACTGTTACCGATACCACTGTACGGATACCATTAGGCCAGCCACTAACTATTAGGTAGACATAACAGGTACACCTGATTAGATCCGCCTGTCACCTGATGAGCACACATATTCTTAGTCTTCAAGTGATCTTTGGTTTTGGGCGATTTCTTCTTTCACTTTGCCTTTGATCCAATTTCATTTGCGTCGACAATTTCCTCTTTTATCTGTTATTAAATTGGCAATTGAATAAAAATCAATGTAAGTAGGTAAATCTTTGGAAAAAATTAAAAAAAAAAGAAAAAAAAGTGATCAACATGTGCCCAAATCCCCGTGTAAATCTATAGAAAAAATTAAAACAGGTAGGTTTGTCCAAATCCCCGAGACCTCCCAGCAGTTAACCACAGCGCTAACCATTAACCACACCGAACCCTCATCCTAATAAATAACTTACCTTCCGGTTCTCAATGGTAATAAAACAGTCATAAATGTCACCTCACCAGATCTTGACTCGCGGGACCGGCAGCTTATCCTAACTGTCCCAATGTCCCATAAATCATGTTTCCTGAACGTTGAGATGAACAGAGGTATTGACTACCTAGCTACCTACTGATATGTAGGTATGTATATCTGTGGAATAAAATCAAAGGAGAAGGACTGATCAAACTGTTTTCTGTGGGACATATGTGGCCCGGGGTATAACAATCAGTGGACTGCAACAACCGGGTCAACATTTTGATATTTAAATTTTGTTTGAATGACAAAGCTTTGAACTCTTCTGTTAAGAGACAGTCTCTTGACAATTTTTGATTCTGTGATACATGTGGAACAAAATAATAATCGAGTGGACTCGAGTGAAGTCAAACTCGAGTCCACTCGAGTAAAATCATTCACTCGGCCCATCACTAAGAGACAGTCTCTTGACAATTTTTGATTCTGTGATACATGGGTACTTAGGAACATACATAATTTTAACTACATACAAAGGAGCTCATGTACTTCCCCGAAAAGCGAGATTTTTTTTTCTTGTGATACATGGGTACTTATGAACATACATAATTTTAACTACATACAAGGTAGCTTATGTACTTTCCCGAAAAGCGAGATTTTTTTTCCAAATATTATACTAACCTGGATACTGGAGATACCGTGATTTTTCTCAACGGCCCGCACCAGGAGGGGTGACCATTACATCAAGTTAGACAGACCTGAGATTTGAGGTTGAGTCGGTCCAGTAAAGATCACATACAATCCCCTAGAACAGAAGACAGTAGTGGAATGAAGATTACAAGTTGAGAATCAGAGAGAAAAACAAAAGGGGCCGGTGTATGTGTTCTTAGAACGCACAGTGGGTTCTGAAAAGAAACGCCACGATCGTATAAGAGGTCAGGGTCAGATAATCCGTTCCTAACCTCTTTTCTACCGGGTTTCTACGTGGGTTCTACGTTCTACCCGGATAAAATCGTTCACCCTTTGATTTTGTATATAATTTATAATTTCACCCGGGTTGAGCAGCGCTGATCTAGACAAAGCTTGATTTGAAATAAACAGACAGTTGACTCTCTGTTGGCCAGTCACTATAGTCCCAGAATCAGTTGTTCTGGTATCGGTATCTAATACTGGCCAGTGTATGATTTGTTCTCGTGAAGAACTCGCGGATCAAAATTTACAATCAATCAGAATCCAGAACAATTCTCGGAAACGCTCCGGAACCCGGTTTTATCCCCCTTTTTACTATCTTTATCCTATAGGAAGGAAAGTAGATAATGTAATCGAATTTTTTTTTCGATGGTCAGTTTTTAGTGCCAAAACAAGTTTTTTTAAATTTTAAGATTTACTTAAATACCGTGTTTGTACGTGTTCGTTCTCGGAACGGCTGGCTCTCTCGTATCTTGTCCTCCTCTTTTCGATTTTGGGACGGTCTTACTGAGGTCCCCCTCTCCAACCTCTTTGAGAAAAAGGTTTAAATTCTGTGGCTTTCGCCAAAGATAACAATGCAAAAATAAACTTGAGCCTAGTTTCAGACCTCCTGAAAATAACATTTTCACCCCTTGGAGCGGTGATTACCCCCGTTCAGTGCAATAGTCCTAACCTAAACTAAAATGGACGCGGCACATAAGGGATCAGGAAGAGACCTTCTTAATTACCCCCCGGGTTGAGCAGCGCTGATCTAGACAAAGCTTGATTTGAAATAAACAGACAGTTGACTCTCTGTTGGCCAGTCACTATAGTCCCAGTATCAGTAAAGTTGTTCTGGTATCTAATACTGGCCAGTGTATGATTTGTTCTCGTGAAGAACTCGCGGATCAAAATTTACCATCAATCAGAATCCAGAAACAATTCTCGGAAACGCTCCGGAACCCGGTTTTATCCCCCTATTTACTATCTTTATCCTATAGGAAGGAAAGTAGATAATGTAATGGTCAGTTTTTAGTGCCAAAATAAGTTTTTTTTTTAAATTTTAAGATTTACTTAAATACCGTGTTTGTACGTCCAATTTATTTATTTATTTAATTTTATTATTATTTTTTGGTTTTAAAGTTAGAAAAAAAGTGGACCTGTAGGTATATTTTTTGGTTTCTATTATTTGGTTTAAATAAACAGAAACAAACAAAGAAATAAATAGGTAGGTAATAGAAAAAAATAGCTAAATTTAAGTACATAGAGCGTTTTTTTTTTTCTAACCATTTAAACCTAAACCCAAGATCAATTGAGTGTATTAGAATTAATCAATTAAGTAATCAGTCAGTCAACCAATCAATAAATCAACAATCAACCAATCAATCAAATCCAATATAAACATGTTAACAAGCCATTTTAAAACCTTTTTAAATTACCAATCATTTTGAAATTGAAAAAGGTACATATTTAAGTGTAAATAAAATATGTAGTGCTTTAACCAACCAATTGGCTTTCGCAAATAAAAGGGCACAGATGTTGGATGAAAAGCGCCTCTGGACTTTGGATAAAAACTGCTCAGATAATAGGTTTAAACCATCAGGATTAAAGGTAGTAAAAGGAGCCGTTGTCTTGGTAACCGTTGCCAGGGTACTTATTATTTTGATTGTGAAAAACTTCTGTTGTTGTTTTCAAATTTCATGTTTATTCATTCATTCGAGATTTTGTGAATATATTTGAATACAGTTTTCTCCAGTATGTTATCCATTTATAGAAGTTGGTTCTTATTTGACTAGATGTTACACTATCAGGTAGACCTGACAGGTACGGCTGAAAAGATCCGTCTGTCAGGTCTACCTGATGAGCACATTAGAACACACACTATCAGTTAGACCTGATAGGGGGGGCTTTTCAGCTGTACCTGTCAGGTCTACCTGATGGTGAGTGGCTGGCCTTTCTAATACCTCCATATTATGAACACTTTCTATACCTCATTAACCTTAGTCAGTAGATCCATTAGTACAAAAGTTATCGGTTATCGGTACTTGGTTAAACTTTTCTGGTTAGTTCCACTTTTGATTTCTGGTTGGTTAACCGGAATCAATGGTGTAGAAATTGCCTGGATGTGACGTGCCGCTGGCTACACATCTGTGTAAAAAGTTTTCTAACCAATTCACTTTTAATATAACCAATCTGCCCATTTCACATACCTTGAGAGTTTGTTTGTATGAGTACCTACTTATTACTTAACTTACATTAATTCATTCCAATTTCATTGTGCTATTTAAAGTTGCAATAAAAATTGTACGCAATTTAGGTACAAAATACATTAGCTAACTTGATTAAGTAATAAAAAATACAAACAAGCGTAATAGTCATAATATCATAGCAAATTTAGTAGGTATGTACTATGTAGGTACATTAGTATCATGGTATAAAGTAGCCAAGTAGATGCCTAAATTTTACATAAGTAACTTCCTAAATTTTACATAAGTAACTTTGGTAATTTGAGGTAGGTACCACAAAATGTTCGTGGTACTTTTCCTACGTAGGTAGGTATGTAGGTACACGTACATACCTACCAGAGGTCCAGAGGAGCTCATTTATAACTACAAGATAGGTATGCCTAATCTACATATGTATCTTCTTTTACCTACCGCAATGAATCTCAGTTAGGTACCTACAAACTATGGATTAATGGATCTTGGGATTTCCTATGGTTTAGAACAGACGCTGTCACGCCAAAAGAGGGGAAAGGAGCTTCAGAAGGGGAAATTCAGAAAAGAAGATGCAACTTTCAACTGTTGAAAGTTTACCCCGGGCGGGAATCAAATCCACGACCTAGCGCTTTGGAAAGTTCCAACCTATAACTAGGCTGGCAATGGGAATCGAACCCGCGACCTAGCGCTTACCTTTCAAGCTAACTAGGCTGGCGTTATTGATTCATGAGCTCATAGCCTAATCAAGTTGTACAACCTGCTATTCATTAGAAAGACAGTAAGGTCCAGCATAATAGACGTAAGGTCCATGATTATGAAGAGAATTCCACAAGCCAAGGGGGCGGGCCGGGTCACGAGCTTCGAAATAATCGTAGATGTACCTTACTCGAACCCCGGACTGGACTGTTCCGTCCTGATGTCCAATATGGCCGTGATTTCCTGCCTCGGTGGTGTAGTGGTCAAGACGCTCGCCTGGTAAACAGGACGGTGTGGGTTCAATCCCAGCCAAGGTATAACACCGACTCAAGACAATGGTTCAAGACTCAACACCTCTACATGTTAAACTTCAAGAGATTCTACTTCGATATCGAGCTACGCCACTATATATATACTAGTAAATCTGTTCTAGAACAGGTAACATCGTAACTTCAACTGTTTTCTTGATTTAGGTTCCTCTTCTCCATCTCTCACGATCTTGTGCTTCGTCCTTTATTTCTTCAAATGTCCTTCCTTTCAATATGTCCGTCAGCATTCCGAATTTCTTCCTTCCTCTCGATCTCGTTCCTTCAATTCTTCCTTCCATGATTCTACGCCACTAGCGTGTGGTAAAACTCCTGCCGAGTTATATTTGAAGAGGAATGTACGAATTCGACTTGATGCAGTATTTCCTTACCGACCTCAACCTACGAGTGACTACTCAAAACCCATCCGTTCATTACAAGAGGGGGAGAGAGTCCAAGTGAGACTTTTTCTCCATAATAAGTAACTGGTAGGATTAATCGTAATCGGATTCCTCTCAGATTTGCCTGTTTGGAATAAATTGATTAAAATTTACATTATTTATTATATCTCGATGAAATTCAGTGGTGTCTGAACATTTAATAGAAACTTTCACCAGACATCTGTCTCTCAAAGACTAAAACAAATTGATTTTTTTCCAAGTTTTTTTTTCTCAATAAAAAAGGGGTATTTTCTGGGAATTAATAAAAACCTACATAATACCTACTTCTTAAAAATAATTATATAAATATGCTCACACCATTAAAAAAATAAAATAAATTATTGATCAGAGAAAAAAATTCAAATAGACAATTTTGAATTTCGAATGTTTGTGTCATTATAACTCCGGAACGGTTTGTCTAATTTTGATGAAATTTGACAAAAATGTTCAACACCAAAAGTTAATTTGCTCAATAAATTTTGGACCCGATGGAGTTTATGGGGGACCCGTAACCCGTAAGGGCCTTTCTCTGAGTTCTACAATTCAATGAACCACTGGTTTATGAAAGTGACTCTTCAAGTCATCACTGATGATATAGCAGTCATCAATAGACATCTGTCTCTCAAAGACTAAAACAAATTGATTTTTTTCCAAGTTTTTTTTTCTCAATAAAAAAGGGGTATTTTCTGGGGTCTAACACTCATATTTATGAACGAAAATTCTCGGTCTCAGATCAGTCTCAAGCAAATTTTGGCCAATCAGATGTTTGGAATTGATGCTTGAGCACTTGCTGAGAACCAGTATTTTGTTCATAAATATGGGTCTAAGTGTGACAATCTTTGCAGTAGCAAGTTGGGCTTTATACCAAGAGTAAGTAACCGAGTCTCCAGACTTATCAAAACGGCCCTCGTATCTTGTTTATACCGCCAGATTGGTTTATACATAACTTTATAAGTGTTTATCTGTTTATAAAGGTTATTAAGTGAGTTGTAAAGTGATTTCCTCTTTATCTCTCATGTCAGAGAGCTGGTCCGCCTAATCTGTTGTTGTCACCTAGTGATTCTAGTGTAAGACATCTGTCTCTCAAAGACTAAAACAAATTGATTTTTTTCCAAGTTTTTTTTTCTCAATAAAAAAGGGGTATTTTCTGGGGTCTAAGTGTGACAATCTTTGCAGTAGCAAGTTGGGCTTTATACCAAAAGTAAGTAACCGAGTCTCCAGACTTATCAAACGGCCCTCGTATCTTGTTTATACCGCCAGATTGGTTTATACAAGTGTTTATCTGTTTATAAAGGTTATTAAGTGAGTTGTAAAGTGATTTCCTCTTTATCTCTCATGTCAGAGAGCTGGTCCGCCTAATCTTATGTTGTCACCTAGTGATTCTAGTGTGTAAGATCTATGTCCTGCCTGGAATCTGCTAGTAAGGTGCGTCTAGACTAGAGTCGACCGAAGTCAATCGACATCGACTAGTCTCCATATAAAATATGTATCTAAGGATAAAGATTTTATTTTTTTGGTGGGAAAATTTTCCATTTCCCTCCCGGGGCAAACTTTATCCACAACAAACAAGGTTCTTTGTTACTTTTTACACACTTCTATGTACGAGTACATACATATATCAAACCTCTTTTTTAATTATTCAATTATTCTTAGTTTTATTTTTTTGGTGGGAAAATTTTCCATTTCCCTCCCGGGGCAAACTTTATCCACAACAAACAAGGTTCTTTGTTACTTTTTACACACCTCTATGTACATAATTATATCAAACCTGTTTTTTATTATTCAATTATTCTTAGTCAACCTCAGTGGTGCAGTGGTTAACGCGTTGGACTTTGGATCTGGAGGTTGGTGGTTCGAGTCCAAGTCAAGTCATAAAATTTATCTAGTTGATGTTATTGTTGATGTTTTAGCATCGTTCATCGACTTCCTCTGCCGTTTTCAAGTCAAGGAAGCGCGTCGTCTCCATTGGATTCGTAAAAAGTGTAGTGACGTCAATGGGGGACGATATGTGTGACAAGCAGTAAGAGCTTAACACATTGAAAAAATCCAATTCACTTTTAATGAGAAGCCAGCTCCAGTAGCGATAGCATGTCAAATGCACCAGTCCCCAATGGATCACTGAAGCAACGTTGCGCGTGGTTGGTATCGCGATGGGTGACTGTTGTATCCATGACAACCAATTCAATATCTCAATCGATATTGTTAGATTTTCCCAGTCCAGGGTAGATTGTAGAAGCTGCTCTCGAATCCAATTGTCTTTCAGGCCTCTGATAAATTGTGCTCGAAGGAAAGTGTCTGCAATTGAGAAAGATCTAGTACAAGTACATGTTGTATTGAAGTCGCAATCAACGATATCGCGCTGTAGAGATGCTACGTCTACTGGCCGAATATTGATCGCGATATCGAGCGATTGGTCAGAAGTTGCGAAGCTTGTGCGAAGATAAAAACTAATCCGCCTAAAGTTACGGTTCACCCTTGGGATTGCCCTCAAGAAAATTGGGAAAGAGTTCACGTAGATTACGCGGGACCATTTCAAAACGCATATTTTCTAGTTTGCGTCGATGCCAAATCAAAATGGATCGAAGTGCGAATGATAAAAAACGCACCTACCAGTTCAAGTACGATAGAATTACTTGAAAATATTTTCTCCAGTCACGGTTATCCTGTTGTTCTTGTGAGTGATAATCATTCTATTTTCCAGAGTGAACAATTTCATACCTACTGCACTGATCGAGGTATCTTCCAAAAATTCATCGCTCCAGGACATCCGGCTACAAACGGATTGGCTGAAAGAAACGTTCAAACGTTGAAAAACCGACTCAAGACTATGGTTCAAGACTCAACACCTCTACATGTTAAACTTCAAGATATTCTACTTCGATATCGAGCTACGCCACTAGCGTGTGGTAAAACTCCTGCCGAGTTATATTTGAAGAGGAATGTACGAATTCGACTTGA
>NW_007377815.1:0-8758 GCF_000475195.1 Diaphorina citri | reverse complement strand
ATTACAAGAGGGGGAGAGAGTCCAAGTGAGACTTTTTCTCCATAATAAGTACACATGGGAATTTGGTACTGTAACCAAATGTCTAGGTACTCGCCATTACTTGGTAATGCTCGACACTGGAAGGACAATAAAACACCATATCAACCAGCTACGTCCTACTCTAGTGCCGAAGAAGAAAACTGTTACATTCAAACCACCTCAGTTGTTCAATGTACCTCGTATTCCACAGTTGGAGTTACCAGTTCCACCTCCACAATCATCTGTTAGACAACCAGATCCCCCAGCTGTAGTCGAGTTACCTGCCGCTCATGATACACCGCCTGCATCTGGTCGTCCTGTACGGAATCGCCGCCCTCCAGTGCGATATGGAGATTATGTCATGCATTAGAGCTCATGTGACATGTGTGGTTCCATATTAGGAGGGGAGATTGTTGTATCCATGACAACCAATTCAATATCTCAATCGATATTGTTAGATTTTCCCAGTCCAGTCTGTCCAGTTTTTCAATTGCATTTTTCGACTCAATATAAAATGTTCTCTTTCTCACATAGCTTTTCATGTTCAACTTACCACTCGTCTTTTCATTTCAATACACACATATAAATCCATAAAAGTGACCATCTGGGAAATCGTGTGCTACTGGCTTTTCCCAACCCCACTCATACCAGACCTATGTAGGTACCTACATATGTAGGTACCTGCCTATGTAGGTACCTATCTACCTACCTATAGGAAATTCAAGTATGCAAGCTTATTTAGTACTTCCAACTTTTTTATTAATTAGAAATCATCTTTATTTAATAGTGCTGTATACTGCTCGCAGGACTGAAAAGTCCCTTTACTCCAGCAGTGGGCTACTACTATTATTGTGGTCAAATTCTCAAATTATATTGAGGATACAATTCCATACCTCGGCCGGGATTGAACCCACGCCCACCACCGAGGTTGGTGGTTATTGTTGTTGTTTTAGCATCGTTCATCCACTTCCTCTGCCGTTTTCAAGTCAAGGAAGCGCGTCGCGTCATACTAGGTGAGGTAGAAGAGGCGGGTATTAGCTTGTCGCTGAATATAGGTTAGCTTTCGGGGGTTCGATCTCCACTTGGGCCGAACTTTATCCTAAACAGACGAAGTTCCTTCACGGACCTGCCCCACTCACACACAGTGAGGTTAATGTGAGGAGGCGAGTAGCTGTTGCCGAATGGAGAGGAAAACTCCAGTCACTAAAAAACCTTAGCAGTTATACTGTGGAAAGAAATCTAAACCGTAATAACCTAGAAGGATTCTGGTATTCCTACACACGGCATAGTGGGACACAAGAATGCTGGTAGCATTGGTAGCAACCACCCAAGTCTCCTGGCCTAGTGTTGGTTAACTACTTAGTGCCTATGTCACCACCAAGTGATGCATAATATTATGATTGCCCTCAGGGCTGATCAACAGGGGGTTCATTCGGCCCCTATGCCCCTGGTCCGGGCTCTTCAAGGGGTCCTGAGCCAGCAGGTTTTTTTTTAATCTTTTTAAGAGGTTTGATAGAGGGAACTGTAACTGCTAATGTCTTATCGTCCCGAAGAGAAAGAAGACGGGATAGGAGAAAGCCAGCCGCTCCGAAAACGAATCTTATCTGTTCTGGATAAAATCTGCCCCGGGCGGGAATCGAATCCGTAACCTAGCGCTAAAAAGGCAGACGAGCTACCCTCCAAGCTAACTAGGCTAGCAGCATGTTAAAAAACTGTTGTGAGGAAGGGGTCATTATTGGAATTAGCCCTAGGGCACGGTTAGGTTGCCAACAGCCCTGATTGTCCTATAAGTTATTTACAAACTATAAGTTATTTACGAACGGATTTACTATAAGTTACATACATCGGATTTACAACTGGTAGGATTAATCGTAATCGGATTCCTCTCAGATTTGCCTGTTTGGAATAAATTGATTAAAATTTACATTATTTATTATATCTCGTTGAAATTCAGTGGTGTCTGAACATTTAATAGAAACTTTCACACTTTGAATTTTGCACTTCGCAGAAGTTCCGAGTTCTGACGTAATATTAGAGAAGAAAACCCTTTGAAAACTTGGAAAAAATAAGAGGATTGATAGGGGAAAGTGTAACAAAATTGGTCTTACCGTCCCGAAATCGAAGAGAGGAGGACAGGATAGGTGAAAGCCAGCCGTTCCGAGAACAAACCAAAGCCGCGACCAAGCGCTTGCAAGTTGTCTTTATATATATAATACTAGCTGAATTCCGTCGCTTCGCTCCGGAATCCCGCTAGTTTATCCCGAGGCATGGCCAAACTTGTGGAAAAGGCATGGCCGAACTTGTGGAAAATAATAAAAGTTCGCGCTGCGCGCTCCCTATTAGCTGCATAGTTATCAAACTAAAAACATAAACGAAACTCAAAATGTTGGTCGAGAGCGGAACATTTCTCTCCCGCAGTCTCTGCACTCTGTGTATTTCTTATGGGGTATTAGCTTGTCGCTGAATATAGGTTAGCTTTCGGGGGTTCGATCTCCACTTGGGCCGAACTTTATCCTAAACAGACGAAGTTCCTTCACGGACCTGCCCCACTCACACACAGTGAGGTTAATGTGAGGAGGCGAGTAGCTGTTGCCGAATGGAGAGGAAAACTCCAGTCACTAAAAAACCTTAGCAGTTATACTGTGGAAAGAAATCTAAACCGTAATAACCTAGAAGGATTCTGGTATTCCTACACACGGCATAGTGGGACACAAGAATGCTGGTAGCATTGGTAGCAACCACCCAAGTCTCCTGGCCTAGTGTTGGTTAACTACTTAGTGCCTATGTCACCACCAAGTGATGCATAATATTATGATTGCCCTCAGGGCTGATCAACAGGGGGTTCATTCGGCCCCTATGCCCCTGGTCCGGGCTCTTCAAGGGGTCCTGAGCCAGCAGGTTTTTTTTTAATCTTTTTAAGAGGTTTGATAGAGGGAACTGTAACTGCTAATGTCTTATCGTCCCGAAGAGAAAGAAGACGGGATAGGAGAAAGCCAGCCGCTCCGAAAACGAATCTTATCTGTTCTGGATAAAATCTGCCCCGGGCGGGAATCGAATCCGTAACCTAGCGCTAAAAAGGCAGACGAGCTACCCTCCAAGCTAACTAGGCTAGCAGCATGTTAAAAAACTGTTGTGAGGAAGGGGTCATTATTGGAATTAGCCCTAGGGCACGGTTAGGTTGCCAACAGCCCTGATTGTCCTATAAGTTATTTACAAACTATAAGTTATTTACGAACGGATTTACTATAAGTTACATACATCGGATTTACAACTGGTAGGATTAATCGTAATCGGATTCCTCTCAGATTTGCCTGTTTGGAATAAATTGATTAAAATTTACATTATTTATTATATCTCGTTGAAATTCAGTGGTGTCTGAACATTTAATAGAAACTTTCACACTTTGAATTTTGCACTTCGCAGAAGTTCCGAGTTCTGACGTAATATTAGAGAAGAAACCCCTTTGAAAACTTGGAAAAAAAGAAAGTAATAAGAGGATTGATAGGGGAAAGTGTAACAAAATTGGTCTTACCGTCCCGAAATCGAAGAGAGGAGGACAGGATAGGTGAAAGCCAGCCGTTCCGAGAACGAACCAAAGCCGCGACCAAGCGCTTACAAGTTGTCTTAATATAACCATTATAATATTTAGTTGGTGTATTGTCAAAATTTTCCTTTTCCACAAGTTTGGCCATGCCTCGGGATGAACTAGCGGGATTCCGGAGCGAAGCGACGGAATTCAGCTAGTATAAGATAAGATTTAGTTGGTGTATTGTCAAAATTTTGCAAAATGTAAGATTATAAAGTGCCTATCAGAAACGCACTGCGTTGGATTCAAGATTTACGCAGACAATTAAGGGAACCCTGATCAACCGATCAAACCCCGGCACTGAAAAATAAGATAAATAGGCAACTTCACAATTTATTGGCCAGAAAATTAATAAAAACCTACATAATACCTACTTCTTAAAAATAATTATATAAATAATAAATTATTGAGCTCACTATTAAAAAAGTAAAATAAATTATTGATCCGAGTAAAAAAAATTAAATAGACAATTTTGAATTTGGTATGTTTGTATCACCATAACTCCGGAACGATTTGTCTGATTTTGATGAAATTTGACAAAAATGTTCAACACCAAAAGGTGCTCAATAAATTTTGGACCCGATGGGGTTTATGGAGGCCCCGTAAAGGGATCTTTTTTGAGTGAGTTCTACAATCTACAGTTCACTGAACCACTAGTAAAGTGACTCTTCGCTGACGATACAAAGTAGCAGTCATCAATCGACAGCTGTCAATCAAAGATAATCAATATTTTTACAGTATTGACAAGAGTATTGATAGTGTGAGGACATTATAAAGTTGGGCTTTATACCAAAACTAGTAGATAAGTAACCAAGTCTCCAGACTTATCAAACGGCCCTTGTATCTTGTTTATACTGCCAGATTGGTTTACAAGTGTTTATAAATTGTACAAATATACAATTGTATGTGGTACAATGTTAAGGCTACGTAGGTACTAATCTAAACTAAAACTAAATCTATAACATGGGTACTGTAATAGAGGTCTCTTCGCCCTGAAATCAATCAATTTAACTGGTGACTACAATATTCTTTGTCAAGTTCTTAAGATAGCTTGTGATATGAATCATCAGGATCAGATAACCTGCCTTGAAGGTGTAGTGGTCAAGTAGATATGTATTTTCCTTTGGGGAAACTGACCAATGGAAAATTGACCATTCACTTTTCATTGGAGTAGTGGTCAAGTAGATATTTATTGGTTGTCTTGGTAACCGTTGCCAGGGTACTTATTATTTTGATTGTGAAAAACTTCTGTTGTTGTTTTCAAATTTCATGTTTATTCATTCGAGATTTTGTGAATATATTTGAATACAGTTTTCTCCAGTATGTTATCCATTTATAGAAGTTTGTTCTTATTTGACTAGATGTTACACTATCAGGTAGACCTGACAGGTACGGCTGAAAAGATCCGTCTGTCAGGTCTAGCTGATGAGCACATTAGCACACACACTATCAGTTAGACCTGATAGGGGGGCCTTTTCAGCTGTACCTGTCAGGTCTACCTGATGGTGAGTGGCTGGCCTTTCTAATTCCTCCATACGGATATTATGAACACTTTCTATACCTCATTAACCTTAGTCAGTAGATCCATTAGTACAAAAGTTATCGGTTATCGGTACTTGGTTAAACTTTTCTGGTTAGTTCCACTTTTGATTTCTGGTTGGTTAACCGGAATCAATGGTGTAGAAATTGCCTGGATGTGACGTGCCACTGGCTACACATTTGTGTAAAAAGTTTTTTTTAAACCAATTCACTTTTAGTAACAAACAGCGGTGGTGCAGTGGTTAACGCGTTGGACTTTGGATCTGGAGGTTGGTGGTTCGAGTCCAAGTCAAGTCATTAAATTTATCTAGTTGATGTTATTGTTGATGTTTTACGAGTAGCATCGTTCATCCACTTCCTCTGCCGTTTTCAAGTCAAGGAAGCGCGTCGTCTCCATTGGATTCGTAAAAAGTGTAGTGGCGTCAATGGGAGACGATATGTGTGACAAACATTAAGAACTTAACACATTTAAAAAATCCGATTCACTTTTAATGAGAAGCCAGCTCCAGTAGCGATAGCATGTCAAATGCACCAGTCCCCAATGGATCATTGAAGCAACGTTGGGCGTGGTTGGTATCGCGATGGGCGACTTTCTGGGGAATCGCATGCTGCTGGCTTTTCCCAACCCCACTCATACTAGGTGAGGTAGAAGAGGCGGGTGTTAGCTTGTCGCTGAATATAGGTTAGCTTTCGGGGGTTCGATCTCCACTCGGGGCGAACTTTATCCTAAACAGACGAAGTTCCTTCTCGGACCTGCCCCACTCACACTCAGTGAGGTTAATATGGGTAGGCGGGTAGCTTGTTGACGAATGGAGAGTAAAACCCCAGTCACTAAAAAACCTTAGCAGTTATACAGTGGAAAGAAATCTAAACCGTAATAACCTATAAGGATTCTGGTATTCCTACACACGGCATAGTGGGACACAAAAATGCCATCAGGTAGCATTGGTAGCAACCACCCAAGTTAGCCTAGTGTTGGTCAACTACTTAGTGCCTATGTCACCATCAACAAGTGATGCATAATATTATGATTGCCTTCAGGGCTGATCAACGGGGGGTTCATTCGGCCCCTATGCCCCTGGTCCGGGCTTTTCCCAAGGGGTCCTGAGCCAGCAGGTTTTTTTTTTTTAATTTTTTTAAGAGGTTTGATAGAGGGAACTGTAACTGCTAAGGTCTTATCGTCCCGAAGAGAAAGAAGACAGGATAGGAGAAAGCCAGCCGTTCCGAAAACGAACCTTATCTGTTCTGGATAAAATCAGTCCCGAGTGGGAATCGAATCCGCGGCCTAGCGCTTACAAGGCAGATGAGCTACCCTCCAAGCTAACTAGGCTGGCAGCATGTTAAAAAACTGTTGTGAGGAAGGGGTCATTATTGGAGTTAGCCCTGGGGGTGTTATCCACTAGTGTAATAAGTTCATCCTGAGCTAAATCAGGCTGAGTGCACCCTGATTTGGCCAGCGACAGATGACGTATTCCAGCAGCAGTACTGTTCTGCTTCACTGATTAGACATGGAATTATATGTAGTTAAGTACCTATAAAATTATTATAGATTGGTATCTGATATTCCACAAATTCTAAAACAACTGTTACCGATACCACTGTACGGATACCATTAGGCCAGCCACTAACTATCAGGTAGACATAACAGGTACACCTGATTAGATCCGCCTGTCACCTGATGAGCACACACGTTACAGAACGATCGCTCTACCGAATCTGTTTGTCATCGAGAAGATTTATTGACAAATCAGAGTCTGAGATCCCAGAACTAGTTTTTTTGTGTTTGTCTCATCAGAGACTATGTTTTAGGATAAATAAATTTGACATGCTTAAGATCAAGAGAATCAAGACTGGTTGAAAGATTTTTTTTTTTTTAAACTTTTTTTATAAATCAGAGAGAAAAACAAAAGGGGCCGGTGTATGTGTTCTTAGAACGCACAGTGGGTTCTGAAAAGAAACGCCACGATCGTATAAGAGAGTCAGGGTCAGATAATCCGATCCTAACCTCTTTTCTTCCGGGTTTCTACGTGGGTTCTACGTTCTACCCGGAAAAAAAATCCTATTTTGGTTACTTGGGGAGTTAGTCATACTCTGTCTAAAGTAGAAAAAAAATGATGCCCCAGCTGCGAAAACCTTTGAACCAATCGGAAGGCGCTTTTCGTTACAGCACAAAAGTACTGGCTGGGGGACTTTAAACAGGGAGTATACCAGCCTGAATTTCCAAATGTCAGCCCAAAGCAATCACCCTAGTTAGGGCTCATTGAGAGGTTGACGAAAAACGCCGACCCCGTCTGTACACGTCAAAAGGCGAAGAAAAAGAAGCAGAAGCCTGAAATCAGAGAGAGAAGTAGGCCAGGATAGGAGAAAGCCAGCCGTTCCTAGAACAAACCTTATCCGGATAAAGTTCGCTCCAGGTGCGAATCGAACCCTCGACCTAGAGTTTACATTTTCCATTTCAAAACAGTCCTAAACAGATAAGGTTTGTTCTCAGAAGGGCTGCCTATCCTGTCCTCCTTCTCTCTCCGATTTCGAGAGGTAAGACCTCCGCTGTTACAATTCCCTCTGTCAAACCTCTAAAAAAAAGAATAATTATCAAAAAAAGTAGCTTTAAAATTCTAGAATGATAATAATTATCAAAAATAATTACTTCAACACAATGGCATGAAAACCAGAAAACAATGGGTACCGCTTCTAATACCGCCAATAGAAAAAAAAACACTGGATTCTCACAGCGGTCAAAATTTCGGGGTGGCCAAAAAACATAATATGAAAATAATGATAATAATATTAATAATGATGATGATGATCCTTTGGGGAAACTGACCACTGGAAAATAAATTGACCATTCACTTTCCATTGGAACAGTGGATAATTTTCCAGTGGTCATTTTCAAGAAAGAGATAATACACCTAAGCTCACCTGGTAATCAGGAGGGCGTGGGTTCAATCCCAACCGAGGTATGGAATTTTATACTCAACATTGGTAATTTGAGAATTGGAGTAGTGGTCAAGACGCTCGCCTAGTAATTAGGAGGGCGTGGGTTCAATCCCGACCAAGGTACTTAAAATTGTCTTCAAATAATTTGATAATTAGACCAGATTTAGTCTGGGATATGTAGGTGATTCAGTTTAACCAGGATATGTAGATCAGATTTAATATCGAAAGAGATCAGAAAAGATAACAGGAACAGGATGTTGGAGAATTTGCATACCCAACAACTGTAGGTACCTACTATATTGGACATCTGAAGCTAACATCTGCAATGACCACTATCATACTAGCATACCTATGGTAGAAAGAATAACCAGATTTAGTCTGGGATATGTAGGTGATTCAGTTTAACCAGGATATGTAGATCAGATTTAATATCGAAAGAGATCAGAAAAGATAAACAGGAACAGGATGTTGGAGAATTTGCATACCCAACAACTGTACCTACTATCATGGACATCTGAAGCTAACATCTGCAATGACCACTATCATACTAGCATATAGCATACCTATGGTAGAAAGAATATATCTTACTAGCATACCTATAATATCTATGGTAGAAATAGAAAGAATAGACCTATAGTGTGTCCAGATCAATGTGACAGCAAAAAAATAGGCATTGTT
>NW_007377814.1:214454-215113 GCF_000475195.1 Diaphorina citri | reverse complement strand
TCCTCCTTTTCTTCTTCTTCCTCCTCCTTTTCTTCTTCTTCTTCTCCTCCTTTTCTTCTTCTTCTTCTCCTCCTTTTCTTCTTCCTCCTCCTCCTCCTTTTCTTCTTCTTCTTCTCCTCCTTTTCTTCTTCTTCTTCCTCCTCCTTTTCTTCTTCCTCCTCCTCCTCCTTTTCTTCTTCTTCTTCCTCCTCCTTTTCTTCTTCTTCTTCTCCTCCTTTTCTTCTTCTTCTTCCTCCTCCTTTTCTTCTTCCTCCTCCTCCTCCTTTTCTTCTTCTTCCTCCTCCTCCTTTTCTTCTTCTTCCTCCTCCTTTTCTTCTTCTTCTTCCTCCTCCTTTTCTTCTTCTTCCTCCTCCTTTTCTTCTTCTTCCTCCTCCTTTTCTTCTTCTTCCTCCTCCTTTTCTTCTTCTTCCTCCTCCTTTTTTTCTTCTTCTTCCTCCTTTTTTTCTTCTTCTTCCTCCTTTTCTTCTTTTTTTTGTCTTCTTCCTCTTCTTCCTCCTCCTTTTCTTCTTCTTCCTCCTCCTTTTCTTCTTCTTCCTCCTCCTTTTCTTCTTCTTCCTCCTCCTCCTCTTCTTCTTCTTCTTCTTCCTCCTCCTTTTCTTCTTCTTCTTCCTCCTCCTCCTTTTCTTCCTCCTCCTTTTCTTCTTCTTCCTCCTCCTCCT
>NW_007377814.1:210136-214130 GCF_000475195.1 Diaphorina citri | reverse complement strand
TGGACAGTCTAGTTAGGTTGGAGTGTAGCGCGTCTGCCTTGTAAGCGCTAGGTCGACTGGACAGTCTAGTTAGGTTGGAGTGTAGCGCGTCTGCCTTGTAAGCGCTAGGTCGACTGGACAGTCTAGTTAGGTTGGAGTGTAGCGCGTCTGCCTTGTAAGCGCTAGGTCGACTGGACAGTCTAGTTAGGTTGGAGTGTAGCGCGTCTGCCTTGTAAGCGCTAGGTCGACTGGACAGTCTAGTTAGGTTGGAGTGTAGCGCGTCTGCCTTGTAAGCGCTAGGTCGACTGGACAGTCTAGTTAGGTTGGAGTGTAGCGCGTCTGCCTTGTAAGCGCTAGGTCGACTGGACAGTCTAGTTAGGTTGGAGTGTAGCGCGTCTGCCTTGTAAGCGCTAGGTCGACTGGACAGTCTAGTTAGGTTGGAGTGTAGCGCGTTTGCCTTGTAAGCGCTAGGTCGCGGGTTCTTATCCTGAACGGAGAGGTTTCGTTCTCGGAACGGCTGGCTTCCTCCTAGCCTGTCTTCCATCTCTCTTAACCTTACGGAACGATAAGATCGAACAGTTACAGTTCTTTCTGTTAAACCTCTCTCAAAAAAAAAAAAAAAAAAAATCCTGTTTAGCATTAGTTTTAATTCCAATTTAGCTCGGTAGTGTAGTGGTTGGCCTAGTGGACTTTGAATCTGGAGATTGGTGGTTCGAGTCCAAGTCGCTTTAGTTCCAGTAGGTCTCTGTGATGACCTTAGCGGTGACAGTTTAGACCATCAACCTCTTTAAAAAAAATATTTTCCTTCCTATAGGATAAGGAAAGTAAAAATCAATACTTTCATTACTAGTATAGCTCGCTATACTGTAGTAATAGAAAGTACCTAAAAATAGAAAGTAAAAAAAATCCATTTCTCTTCGCTTTCGTGACGATAAGACCTTAGCAGAGACCATTCCCTCTCTCAAACATCAACAAAAAGGAAGAAGAAGAAGAAGAAGAAGAAGAAGAAGAAGAAAAAGAAAATAGATTGGCTTATTCAATTCAATTCAATTCAGTTCAATTCAATTCAATTATTCATTTATTGAACATAATAATAGATATACAAAGGTGTTTTTCCCAAGTCAATATTGACTTCTAAGAAAACTTACCATTGTATAAACCACTTGTCCAGTTGCGATGTGGATATGAGGCGTTGTATTTTGACAAACTCCTTCATATCCAGAGCGTGACGTAGGTTCAGGTTGGTATCCAAGTAACAGGGTGGCGTGACAGACAACTCCGCAGATAGATACAGCTGGAGGCAGAGAAGAAGGTAGGTAATTATAGTAATGTAATGTAATGTAAATGCAGTTTCTTTGTGTTATTATGTCACAACTTTGGTGCTCACTACAGCATTGTAGGATTTTTCCAATATCTCAATAATCCTAAAATCCAATGTTTACCTACCATGCTGGCACCGGTCGCTATGCGCATTATATTACATAGCTACTCATTTTCTCATTTTCCTCACGAGGCTGAGTGGGCCCCGCAAAAGCCAGTCACGGTATCAATCATTTGCATGATACAAATTTCTTGACCCCGCCGGGAATCAAACCCGGGTCTCCCGCGTCACCCGCGTGCAAGGCGAGCGCAGTGACCACTACGCCATGGGAGCTGACTCGCCAGGTAGATTCAGGTTGGTATCCAAGTAACAGGGTGGCGTGACAGACAACTCCGCAGATAGAAACAGCTGAAGGAAGAGAAGAATCTCTAATTCGGGAAACTGACCACTGGAAAAGGACAGGGTTAGCCCAGTGGTAAAGCGCTTGCTTGTCTTGCAGAAGGTCCCGGGTTCGATGTCCATCATGGATAAAAAATTGTACTCGTTTTTCGATTGTAAATAGGTATTTCCGTTTGTTACTTTTTGATGTTCTTGTGTTGACCCAGCACCCAAATGGGAAGTATTGTGTCTCTTCTCGCCCATCTGATGAGAGGCATACTAGGATGGGCATGACACAGACCACACGAGTCTAATGTAACAGTTGTTTCGAGGTAGATTCAGGTTGGTATCCAAGTAACAGGGTGGCGTGACAGACAACTCCGCAGATAGAAACAGCTGAAGGAAGAGAAGAATCTCAAATTGATTAAGGAAAAACTGATTTAGAGCCTTGCGAAAAACGCCGACCCCGTCTGTACACGGGAAACTGTTCGTTCTCGGAACAGCCAGCCGTACCGAGAACGAACAATATCCGTTCAGGATAAAATCCGCCCCGGGCGGGGAATCCGCCCCGTGACCTAGCGATTACAAGGCAGATGCGCTAACAACCAAGATAACTAGGCTGTAGGCTGGCAGATAATTTTTTTTCCACAACAAGAAATTACGACATTACCTCAGCAACATCTTCAACATCTACGGACCGTCGCGTGCTATCCCATCCGTCCATCGCACACGTCACAATCAAAGGTCTACCCCGGTCCAAATAGTTGACCTTGACGTTCTCGAATGTCACATTGTTCACCGTATCCACGCTCTCCGTTGCTTCACACAGGTGACAATCCTCAGGCGCGGGCCAGAAGGGTGCAGGACGTTCGTAGTAAGGATTAGGAAGGAAGCAGCCGTGTCCAAAATGCCGCACGAGGGTGTCCTTGGAAATGACGCCCTGGAAACAAGACGAGGGGAAAAAGATTGAGATACCCTTGACGACGACCGATTTTCGATTTTTTTTTTACGGATACGAGAAAGTTAGGCGTTCCGAGAACGAACCTTATCTGTTTAGAATACAGTCCGCGTCCGGGCGGGTCGTGATCTAGCACCTACAAGGCAGACGTGCTACCCCCCAAGCTAACTAGACTGGCCTTTAAGACCATTGGGACGTTCGTAGTAAGGATTAGGAAGGAAGCAGCCGTGTCCAAAATGCCGCACGAGGGTGTCCTTGGAAATGACGCCCTGGAAACAAGGCGAGGGGAAAAAAGATTGAGATACCAAGGGACGACCGATTTTCGATTTCGATTTTTTTGTTGTTGTTGTTGTTGTTGTTGTCTCTGAAAAAGTTTGATAGAGGGATAATAATATCGTTATCATCCCAAAATGGATGCTCCAAAGAGTTTCGCCTACACTAAAGTAGGTAACTGTAACTACTAAGGTCTTATTTGTACCAAAACCGAAGAGAGAAGAAATTCAGGATACGAGAAAGTTAGGCGTTCCGAGAACGAACCTTATCTATTTAGAATTGGGTCCGCTCCGCGCGGGAATCGAACCCGTGACCTAGCACTTACAAGGCAGACGTGCTACCCCCCAAGCTAACTAGACTGGCCTTTAAGACCATTGAAAAAAAAACCAAGACTCACATATGCGATGGCATTGTAATAGAAAGCACCCCAGCCAGATAGATGTTCATGCCAGAACATCACCAGCCCTGCTGATCCAAGACAGAGCAAGATAGACGTCAGTAGAACGTAGAGCAGGGGCGGACCTTTGCTGCAACCAGTGTGGTGATCCAAGTAGGTGCTCAGTGGAGAGAAGATGATCTTGAGCTGATCACTGGAGTAGCAGTTCTGAAGAAGAGAATGAGGTACTTGTTCACAAGTTACGTCAATGAGGTACTTGTTCAGAAGTTACGTCAATGAGGTACTTGTTCAGAAGTTACGTCAATGAGGTACTTGTTCAGAAGATACGTCAATGAGGTACTTGTTCAGAAGTCACGTCAATGGAAAATTGCTACAAAAAGGAGCTGTAACAAATGAGCAGTGACCATGACCAGTGTTATCATAGGGTTACATTTCGCTGGTTTTTTTCTGACTTGGAAAAAAAAACAAGAAATAATGTCGAAATTAAAAATAAAATAAATGAGACTCATCGCTCACTCACCTTTCTACATCTGTCCAGCACATCCTCCAGTTTTCCATTGAGAATATCCATGGCATTAACTGATGAACAATGAAATATAAATCATAAGAAGAAATTCCTACAATAGAAAAAAAAAAAAGGTGTGTGAGTAGTACCCTAGAAGCTTTGTGGTTAAAGTCTATTTTTTTT
>NW_007377814.1:207044-210075 GCF_000475195.1 Diaphorina citri | reverse complement strand
TTACGGCCCAGTTTGGATTTTTTCACCATGATGACTTCATCAATGACCGATTCCATGTCCTATGAATTATTTGAAGATGAAGGAGCCAGCCTAGTTATCTTGGTTGGTAGTGCGTCTGCCTTGTAAGCGCTGGGCCGCGGGTTCGATTCCCGCCCGGGGCGGATTTTATCTTGATGGGATAATGTTCGTTCTCGGAACGGCTGGCTTTCTCCTATCCTGTCTTCCTTCTCTCTTCGATTTCGGGACTAAAGACCATAGCAGTTACAGTTCCCTCTGTCAAACCTCTTAAAAAAAGAAGAAGAAGATAAAGGAGTCAGCCTAGTTCAGTGCTTCTCAAACTGTGTGCCACGAGGTCGCCCTAGATGTGCCGCGAGATTTGTATTTTTTTCATTATTATTATTAAAAATACGGAGCTATTAAAAGAACATTTCTGTTAACTCATAGTTAATTTGGTTGGTGGCGCGTCTGCCTTGTAAGCGCTGGGCCGCGGGTTCGATTCCCGCCCGGGGCGGATTTTATCCTGATGGGATTTTATTTATTTTTATTTAACAAGTTTCCATTTATTTTTGATCGATAAAAAACTCAGAACATACATTTTTTTATAAATGGTATACCCATCCGTATAAGCAGAGCTTGTGCCACGGATGATACAAAGCAAAACCAGGTGTGAGATTTTTTCTCTACACGCGTGTACTGACGTTCGGATTTTTAACGCGTGTACTCACGGGTTAAAAGAACATTTCTGTTAACTCACGTAAAATATTCATGTGCTGGGGGGAAAAATGGGAGTCATGAAAAGTGTGCCGCGGTGGCAAAACAACTTTGAGAAGCACTGGCCTAGTTAGTAGTCAGCCTAGTTAGCTTGGGAGGGTAGTGCGTAGAGGAGGAGAACTACCGATAGTCGGCGCCATCGATAGTGCTATCGATAGTTCTCCTCCTTTAGTAGTGCGCCCGCCAGCCCGCCTAGTAAGCGCTAGGTTGCGCACATCCCGCCCGCAGTGAACTTTGTCCCGATAAAAAAGTAAATACCTAGGTACCTACCTAAATAAATAAAAAATAAAGAATGCAACTAGTCCTCCATGTAGAGTTATCTATGCTAAAAAGTATCGAATATTGCCGCAGAGCGCAGCACCGTACGGAGGAGGTTTTTTCATTTCTTGTTTTGATTATAATTTTGAAGATGGCGGAGATGGCCGCTTGTTCTTTGTGTGACTCCTGTGCGTCATGATAGCGTTTGGTTTTTGTGTAATTTGATTTTGTGTCTTTCTAAAATAAAGTTGAAAGTTCAAAGTTCTGAAGTTTAATCTGGCCTTTGGTTATTTAATTAGGTATTCACAACCCTCCATTCGTCCGTTGTAACGATCTGATTAGTGGAGCCTCCAAAATCAAGTTAGGAAAGATTTAACTAGCTATGTCAGCCAATAAAATAAGGGAATCGGTGCTAAGATTTGTAAAAATAATAATAATAATAATAATAATAATATCTAGGTACCTAATAATAAAAATCTGGAAATCCGTCCCGTTGAAATGGAAACTTTATTTATCACAATTATTATTATTATCTTTCGACTTCAAAAAGTTCAAAGCCCTAAAAGAAAAGAAAAAAAAACTCTTCAAAGGCCTTTCTAAAAACTTGAGAATTTCAGAAGTTTTTTTTTTTTCTCGCAAATTCAAAAAGCGGAACAGTTTAACAAGCTGAAAATAAAACTTACCAAGTTGGGCTGAGAATTCTCACTAAGCGGCTTCAACACATGGAAATGGGGATGTGGTTTACCTCGTTCTTGGAGGGATGGGGAAACCAATCATCCCCATTTATGTCCCCATTTTACCCTTTCAGTAGCCCTGGTTCCACTCGTTCTTGGAGGGATGGGGAAACCAATCATCCCCATTTATGTCCCCATTTTACCCTTTCAGTAGCCCTGGTTCCATCCTCGTTCTTGGAGGGATGGGGAAACCAATCATCCCCATTTATGTCCCCATTTTACCCTTTCAGTAGCCCTGGTTCCATTTTTTTTTTAAAGATTATCGCTCATTTGCGAGAAAAGAGCGCTATCTACGAATTTCCAACTTTTCAGGAGAGCGATTTTATTGTTTTATGGTTCTACATATTTAATAGAATAGAATGGAATGTACCTACCTACCTTTTTTGTGGGATACTGTACACTGCCAAGACAAAGCGTGGCATTACTTCAAGAGGAAATAGAATATATGTACCTACCTTGTTTTTTCTGTCGGGATAGACTGGAAAGTCCCTTTATTCCTGCAGTTTATTTGATAGTTTATTCCTTTTATATTTTGATATAATTTTACACTATCATTACTTCAAGAGGAAATAGAATATATGTACCTACCTTGTTTTTTCTGTCGGGATAGACTGGAAAGTCCCTTTATTCCTGCAGTTTACCCAAGGTCTTTTATATTTTGATATAATTTTATACTACGGGGAACCTTGGAAGTTATAGTTCTTCTATCAAACCTCTTTTTACCAGCCTAGTCAGCTGGGAGGGTAGCGCGTCTGTCTTGTAAGCGCTAGGCCGCGGGTTCGATTCCCACCGGGGCCGGATTTTATTCTCAACAGATAAGATTCGTTCTCGGAACGACAGACTTTCTCCTATCCTGTCTTCGTTCCCTCTTCGCTTCCGGGCCGATAAGACCTTAGGTTAGGTATAGTTCCAATAACTGTCAAACCTTTCTCTTCGTTCGATTCCCACCGGGGCCGGATTTTATTCTCAACAGATAAGATTCGTTCTCGGAACGACAGACTTTCTCCTATCCTGTCTTCGTTCTCTCTTCGCTTCCGGGCCGATAAGACCTTAGGTTAGGTTAGGTATAGTTCCAACTGTCAAACCTTTCTCTTCCTCTCTCTCTCTCTCTCTCTTCTTCTTCTTCTTCTTCTTTTACTGCGTCTTTTCCCACTCAGGTGGGGTCGATGTTTTGAATCAACCTCTACCATGTGCCTCGGTTTTGGGCGTGGCTAACTTCCAATTTCTTCTCTTTCAAATCCTGTTTCACTTTGTCCATATATCTCATT
>NW_007377814.1:203907-206367 GCF_000475195.1 Diaphorina citri | reverse complement strand
CAGATAGAAGTACGGTAACATCTCCGCATCCCCTGGAAAAAGAAGATTAATATCAATCAATCAATCAATCAATCAATCAATCAATCAATCAATCAATCTAAAAAAAAAACGGATTAGGTACTGTATGATAATATGTAGGTATCCTATGATATTATATGTATGTTGGGTATGAAAGGGTTAAACTAGCACTTATGGAGTGAATATCTTGTTTTTCACATCAGTGCCCCCATTTCTCATCAGAACTTTTATAAGACACCTGGGGTTAATTGAGAGAGAGAGAGGGACAGAGAAAGAGAGCGAGAGAGAGAGAGAGAGGGAGAGAGAGGGAGAAGAGCGGAAGAGGGGCGTGGAGGGAGCGAGAGAGAGAGAGAGAGGGAGAGAGAGGGAGAGAGAGAGAGAGAGAGAGAGAGAGAGAGAGAGGGAGAGAGCTTCTACGTCTCTTATCTCTGAAATCCATCCTTCATAAAAAAAAAAATAAAAAAAAAAAATCTGGTGTGAACATCACACGACTTTCCTTATCCTATCAAAATACGGTTATTTGGGTGTTCTTCTGTTGTAACTTTTACAATATCTCTAACCGTTTAGTCAGTTTAGCTGAAAACCACCAAAAAGCGGCCGAAATGCCGCCATCTGCAGCACCTATCTTAACCAAAAGTTTTGTGTTGCATCCTTGTCACATTTGTGGACTTCCTACCAAATTTCAAGTCTCTAGCTCATACCGTTCCCGAGATATTATTGAATATCACCCGAAGCCGCCAAAAAGCGGCCGAAATGCCACCAAGCGTTGCACCGATCTTAGTAGGTAAAAGTTTCGTGTCGCATCTTTGTCACATTTGACAGCTGCATGCCAAATTTCAAGTCTCTAGCTCTTACCGTTCTCGAGATATTTTGTTTAGAGACAGACTGACAGACGGACAAACAGACACACACACGGACCAATGGGTATACCTAAAAAACTGATTACACATCAAAATTCAACTGATTGGCCATAAGGAGTACGAAAATGAGCTGACTGACCATAAGGCAATATGCAAAACGGCGGTTTACATCGTTTGGCGAAAGAAAATTTCGGAAAAGTCGTACCATTTTCCACTAGTACAGGAATCGTACTCCGATTGCCAATCAGTTGAGTTTTATGATCCCGAAAGTGGTTTTTCCTGTACTACTGGAAAATGGTACGACTTTTCCGAAATTTTCTTTCGCCAAACGATGTAAACCGCCGTTTTGCTCATTGCTTTATGGTCAGTCAGCTAATTTTCGCACTCCTTAAGGCCAATCAGTTGAATTTTGTGTAATCAGTTTTTT
Organism: Diaphorina citri; assembly: GCF_000475195.1. Classification (NCBI taxonomy): domain Eukaryota; kingdom Metazoa; phylum Arthropoda; class Insecta; order Hemiptera; family Psyllidae; genus Diaphorina; species Diaphorina citri. The sequence goes on along the minus strand of NW_007377814.1, from coordinate 205,062 downwards.
AGGTATACCCCGGACCAATGGCTGAAACTTTTGATTTAGGCTCTAGGGACCTCAAAACGTGTTTTGGCACTAAAAACTCACCATCGAAAGTTTGACCCGATTACATTACTTTCCTTCCTATAGGATAAGGAAAGTAAAAATGAAAGTAAAAAATCGAACTAAGCTTGAATACCTAGATACTTGTCACTATAAAAATATTTATGCATGTATATTATAATAACTTGTTAACAGGTCATAAGTTTCCACCTTATGACCTTACGGGTTTGTTATAATAATTATAATTATTGATTTAGGCTCTAGGGACCTCAAAACGTGTTTTGACACTAAAATCTGACCATCGATATTTTGATCTTTCTCTTCCTCTCTCTCTCTCTCTCTCTCTCTCTCTCTCCCTCTCTCTCTCTCTCTTCTTCTTCTTCTTTTACTGCGTCTTTTCCCACTCAGGTGGGGTCGATGTTTTGAATCAACCTCTACCATGTGCCTCGGTTTTGGGCGTGGCTAACTTCCAATTTCTTCTCTTTCAAATCCTGTTTCACTTTGTCCATATATCTCATTCTTGGTCTTCCCCTGTCTCTCTGACCTCCAACTTCCATATCTCTCAACTTCTTTCCAACGAGAGTTAGCAAAAGGTCCTGGTAGTAGACGGACGAGAGTTAGCAAAAGGTCCTGGTAGTAGAACTCTTTCAAATCCTGTTTCACTTTGTCCATATATCTCATTCTTGGTCTTCCCCTGTCTCTCTGACCTCCAACTTCCATATCTCTCAACTTCTTTCCAACATATTCTTGATCTCTTCTTTCTACATGTCCGAACCATTGAAGCCTTCTTTCCTGTATTTTCCTTGAGATCTCCGTTTCACCGTTCCTCGTATAGCGTTCTCTCTCTCTCTCTTTCTTTCTCTTTCTATCTTTCTCTTTCTATAAATCTCTTTCTCTCTTTCTTTCTCTTTCTATAAATCTCTCTCTCTCTCTACTATTTATTATGTACACCCTATCTTAGGCTAGATAGATAGGAAACATATATTAAATAATTCAGAGATATGAGCCTACATGGAAGAGCCATCTCCTAAAAAGTTAGGCCCTTAGCTTAGGAGATGTGTATTATTATTATTATTACTATTATTATTATATTATTATTATTATTATTATTATTATTAT
>NW_007377814.1:154727-203871 GCF_000475195.1 Diaphorina citri | reverse complement strand
TTGTTTGTTGGGTTGTTGGGTAGTTATTACTTATTATTACTTATTATGAATATATTATTATTCATTACTTATTATTACTGTGATTATTATTCTGTATTATTATTCATTGTATCGAGTATTAACGTTATCATTATTATGTATTATTATTATGATAATTATTATTATATATTCATTATCTATTTTATTATTGATTACTTATTATTATTATTATATTATCCTATTATTATTTTATTATTATTTATTATTATATTATTATTGTTGTTGTTGGTCTGTTGTTGTTGTTGTTGTTGTTGTTGTTGTTTGTTGTTGTCAAATAATTATATAAATAACTATGAACCCATATCAATCAAATCCAACAATCAATCAATCCAATCTAAAAAACAAACGGGATTAGGTACTGTATGATCAATATGTAGGATATCCATGACTAGTTATATGTAATGTTGGGTATGAAAGGAGTATAAACTAGCACTTATGGAGTGTATCATCTTGTTTTTCCACATCAGTGCCCCATTTCTCATCAGGAACTTTTATAAGAACCTCGGGGTTAATTGATGAGAGAAGAGATTGGACAGGAAAGAGAGCGAGAGAGAGGAGAGAGAGAGAGAGAGGGAGAGAGAGAGAGAGAGAGAGAGAGAGAGAGAGAGAGGGAGAGAGCTTCTACGTCTCTTATCTCTGAAATCCATCCTTCATAAAAAAAAAAATAAAAAAAAAAAATCTGGTGTGAACATCACACGACTTTCCTTATCCTATCAAAATACGGTTATTTGGGTGTTCTTCTGTTGTAACTTTTACAATATCTCTAACCGTTTAGTCAGTTTAGCTGAAAACCACCAAAAAGCGGCCGAAATGCCGCCATCTGCAGCACCTATCTTAACCAAAAGTTTTGTGTTGCATCCTTGTCACATTTGTGGACTTCCTACCAAATTTCAAGTCTCTAGCTCATACCGTTCCCGAGATATTATTGAATATCACCCGAAGCCGCCAAAAAGCGGCCGAAATGCCACCAAGCGTTGCACCGATCTTAAGGAGGTAAAAGTTTCGTGTCGCATCTTTGTCACATTTGACAGCTGCATGCCAAATTTCAAGTCTCTAGCTCTTACCGTTCTCGAGATATTTTGTTTAGAGACAGACTGACAGACGGACCAATGGCTGAAACTTTTGATTTAGGCTCTAGGGACCTCAAAACGTGTTTTGGCACAAAAAACTAACCATCGAAAGTTTGACCCGATTACATTACTTTCCTTCCTATAGGATAAGGAAAGTAAAAAATCGAACTAAGCTTGAATATATACCATTTCAAGTCTCTAGCTCTTACCGTTCTCGAGATATTTTGTTTAGAGACAGACTGACAGACGGACCAATGGCTGAAACTTTTGATTTATGCTCTAGGGACCTCAAAACGTGTTTTGGCACAAAAAACTCACCATCGAAAGTTTGACCCGATTACATTACTTTCCTTCCTATAGGTATAGGATAAGGAAAGTAAAAATGAAAGTAAAAAATCGAACTAAGCTTGAATACCTAGATACTTGTCACTATAAAAATATTTATGCATGTATATTATAATAACTTGTTAACAGGTCATAAGTTTCCACCTTATGACCTTACGGGTTTGTTATAATAATTATAATTATTATGTACACCACCATAATACAACCTGTCCTCCTATATGGAAGTGAAACATGGCCTCTAAAACAAAATATCATCCTACGAGTACAAGCCTTCGAAAACAAAGTGCTGCGCAAAATATTTGGACCCATCCTAGACGAAGAAACACACACATGGAGGAGAAGAAAAAACAGAGAACTGGAATTGCTCTATAAAAAACCGCCCATTAGCAACATCATTAAAGCCAAAATTCTCCAATGGGCAGGGCACGTAACGCGCGCAGATCCCTCTTCCAACATCAAGAGAGCTCTAGACCTGCAAATCAACAAACCAAGAGCAGTTGGACGACCAAGGAATACATGGGAAGGGGGAGTCAAAGAAATCCTCAAAGAGTTTGGAGTAGGACAAGATTGGCAGACCATCGCACAGGACAGACATGAATGGAGAAGGCTGGTCAGTGAAGTCAAGGACCCTCGCAATCTGTGAAGACTGTGGAGTAAGTAAGTACCTAAGTAAGAATATTTATGCATGTATATTATAATAACTTGTTAACAGGTCATAAGTTTCCACCTTATGACCTTACGGGTTTGTTATAATAATTATAAAGTAGGTACCTACACTGAAAATAGCTGATAGGTATCTTGGTAACATGTCATTAGCAAAATATATCCACAGGTTTTGTTTGTGTTATTTTTTACTTTTTTTATTATTTTTTAAAGAGGTTTGGCAGAAATCGAAGAGAGAAGGAATACAGGATAGGAGAAAGCCAGTCGTTCTGAGAACGAACATTATCAGGATATAATCCGTTCCGGGCGGGAATCGAACCCGCGGCCTAGCGCTTACAAGGCAGACGCGCTACAAACCAAGCTAGCTATCCTGGCTTATCCACAAGTTTGCTTTCCTTATCCTGATGTAGAAAAGATAATTGAGTTGAAAACGCGGAAAATCCTACCTATATGTAGGTACATCCGACGCGCTACAAACCAAGCTAGCTATCCTGGCTTATCCACAAGTTTGCTTTCCTTATCCTGATGTAGAAAAGATAATTGAGTTGAAAATGCGGAAAATCCTACCTTTGTAGGTACATCGTTTAATTTTCCATGCAAAGTAAGTGAAAGGTTTCATGTAAAAGGGCCTTTCATGTGTAAAAAAACATAATTCTGGGATAAATTTCCACATTTCTGTACTAAAATGTCTCTCCTGAAAAGTAACGAAAATAACATAGGCCGTTCTTCTTGGGAACGATTCTCTCTCTCCCTCTATCTCTCTCTCTCTCTCTCCCTCTCTCTCTCTCCCTCTCGTACTAAAATGTCTCTCCTGAAAAGTAACGAAAATAACATAGGCCGTTCTTCTTGGGAACGATTCTCTCTCTCCCTCTATCTCTCTCTATTTCCTATCTTTTCCTCTTTTGTGTTGCCTCCTCTCTCTTTTTTTGTTTCTTATCTGACACCTTTCAAGAAGTAGATAGAGGGAAGGAGAAGAGAGAGAGAGAGAGAGAGAGAGAGAGAGAGAGAGAGACAAAGAGATGAAAAGGGAAGGTGAAAGATGTCGAATGAAAAAATGAAATAAAGGAATACCTAGAATGGAATTGATTATTGCTGATTATTTTTTATTGATGAAGAATTGATAAAAAAAATAGTACTTAAATCCTATAGGTAGGTACTTAATTTTTTGTAATATGTAGTACTGTAGTAGGTACCTGCTATGTTCATCTTGAAATATCTAGAGAAGACTTTGTTATTGTTTATCATTTTTTTTCCATTATTAGATAGGTACTTACCTAGCATTTTATTTATCATACCGTTACCTACTTTTGTTGTAGTTCCTACTTTCTGGGGGTGGGGGGACGTCGCGAACAGCGCGAGTTTAGATACGAGTTATGTATTGGGTGTTTTGAGCAAGGGTGTTTTTGTAATTAGAACTAGATAATTAAGAATAAGTTAATTAGACAGCTGATGTACTTGTTTATGTTTACCTATGTTTGCCAACGAGTAAAGGAGTAGATTTTCTATCAGCAGTTTTTGTTTGTAAACTAGAGTGAGTTAGCCAAAAGACCTAGTAGTAGACGGACGAGACTTAGCAAAAGGACCTGGTAGTAGACGGACGAGACTTAGCAAAAGGACCTGGTAGTAGACGGACGAGAGTTAGCAAAAGGTCCTGGTAGTAGACGGACGAGAGTTAGCCAAAAGACCTAGTAGTGGACGGACGAGACTTAGCAAAAGGACCTGGTAGTAGACGGACGAGAGTTAGCCAAAAGGTCCTGGTAGTAGACGGACGAGAGTTAGCCAAAAGGTCCTGGTAGTAGACGGACGAGAGTTAGATCAGGCACTTATATAAGAAACAAAACCTCATTATGAAAAACATCAATGCGTTGACACAAAACATACCTGATGATGCACTCTCAGAGTTATACAGTTCTTTTCAACCTGAACTTGACAAAATTAAATCCATAAAAAAGAAAACCTCGGACAAAAAGATCCACAATCTTTTGAAAAAACAGGGAACAAAACGTGTCAAAAATAATCATACATTTTACCCAAGAATCATCAATGAAACGTCCCTGACACTTGATAGTAAACAAACTACGTTGTTAGAAAAGGGTCTAAACTTCAACATTATGCCTAACCTAGATTCAAACAATCATGACCTAGATACTGTTATTAACGGAGAAAGCCAGCCGTTCCGAGAACGAACATTATTCCATCAGGATAAAATCCGCCCCGGGCGGGAATCGAACCCGCGACCTAGCGCTTCCAAGGCAGAGGCGCTACCAATTCTTTGTTTTTGTCATCATTATTGTTTATGTTCTGTCCCATTGAAAAATAAAGTATATATATGTAGACAACTTTAACTTCTCAAAGTTGTATTGTTTTGTACAATGCTTATGGTACCTGAGATCAATCAATGTGATTTCTCAATTATTTAGCCTTAAGATACCATGTTTGTTACTTACAATTACACGATGCGCATTTCCCGTGTTTTGGTAGACGGAGGAGAGTTAGCAAAAGGTCCTGGTAGTAGACGGACGAGAGTTAGCCAAAAGACCTGGTAGTAGACGGACGAGAGTTAGCAAAAGGTCCTGGTAGTAGTAGGACGAGAGTTGGCAAAAGACCTGGTAGTAGACGGACGAGAGTTAGCCAAAAGACCTAGTAGTAGACGGACGAGAGTTAGCAAAAGGTCCTGGTAGTAGACGGACGAGAGTTAGCCAAAAGCTCCTGGTAGTAGAAGGACGAGAGTTAGCCAAAAGACCTAGTAGTAGACGGAGGAGAGTTAGCAAAAGGTCCTGGTAGTAGACGGCCGAGAGTTAGCCAAAAGGTCCTGGTAGTAGAAGGACGAGAGTTAGCAAAAGGTCCTGGTAGTAGACGGACGAGAGTTAGCAAAAGGTCCTGGTAGTAGACGGACGAAAGTTAGCAAAAGGTCCTGGTAGTAGACGGACGAGAGTTAGCCAAAAGGTCCTGGTAGTAGTAGGACGAGAGTTAGCAAAAGGTCCTGGTAGTAGAAGGACGAGAGTTAGCAAAAGGTCCTGGTAGTAGAAGGACGAGAGTTAGCAAAAGGTCCTGGTAGTAGTAGGACGAGAGTTAGCAAAAGGTCCTGGTAGTAGAAGGACGAGAGTTAGCAAAAGGTCCTGGTAGTAGAAGGACGAGAGTTAGCAAAAGGTCCTGGTAGTAGAAGGACGAAAAATAGCTTTTCCTAGATATATGTATATTTAGAAGTTTATTGAGAAGATCTGAATAAAGTACATAGTTCAGTCATACCTATAATTCAAGTTTATAAAATAAGTTTAAAAGTTTATTAAAGTGTTCATAAAGAAATTGATAGTTTTATTGAAGAAAAACCACTGCGTCATCTTTTCAATTTATGAAGTGCCAAAATTCTATAGTAAGCTTCCACTGCCAATCTACATTCACGACATATATGGTTACATACCATGGTTTTGATTGATAATGGCCAATAATGTTCATAAATTTTCAATTTCCTGAGCAGAAAAATACAGTACTAGATACCTTGGTCATTTCTTTGGCAATAACAACACATTCCAAAATTTCTGCAGTTAGTTCTCTGGTTACAAAAGCCAATTGGATCTACCGATAGTTCCTACGAAAACAAAATCAACTCCTTTGGAATCAAGAAAAAAATTAGCGTCTTGGGTCAATTCTCCCGTAGCAACAAATTGAAACCGTCAGTCGTTGAAACTGCAAGAAGCACAGTGTAAAAGCGCCTAATCCAGAAAACCAAAGCCAAAAAACCAAACAAGAACCGCAACCATGTCTTTAACAGAAATTTTCGTCCGACTACCCGATGTGTGACGAGGATGATTTTGAGAACTGCAAGAATATGTGCTTCTGTCGTGACGACTGTACGGATTCTGCCGCGGAATTCTGTCTCAAATGGTGCTACCTGGAGGGTGGCGACAGTTGCGAATCGTGTTGTCTCTATTGCAGTTCGTGTTGTGGCTTATGTATTTTTTGTGTAGGAATGATATTCTTTTTCGCCATATTTGGCTTCTTCGCGTATAGTATATTTAGCCTTGCGGGAAAGGAGGATTGACTGAACACTACTGAACAAGAGTTGATTGAGAGCTATCCTCGAGAGCGTCTGTAAAGAGTAGCTATAGTCTAGCGGTCGGGAAGTTGTGAGGTCTTTGCGAAGTGATTAGGGTTGCCAGATCATTTTCAGCCCAAAACGGGACCAGCGACCTAAAACGTCAAAAAAAAAAACGGGATTTTGGATGAAAATACGGGACAAGCAGCTTTTTTAACCTCCCCTCCCCTAGCCCTCACCCTGCAATTTTTGGAAGAAAAAAAAACACTCAATTTTTAAAAATCAACTGTTTTTTCTTCAGATTTATTAATGAAATTAGAAATTAAAAATTATTCACTTCTCATATTTTTGGTTACACTGTATTTTTGGTTACACTACCGGGCTCTAACCGTTTAGTCGGTATAGCTGAAAACCGCCAAAAATCGGTCAAAATACCGCCAACCGCAGCACCTACATATCTCAACTAAAGTTGCATCCTTGTCACATTTGTGAACTACATACCAAATTTCAAGTCTCTACCGCAGCACCTACATATCTCAACCAAAGTTGCATCCTTGTCACATTAATTTGTGAAGAGGTTCGAATCCGGCGTGCTACAGAAAATTTTAATTTGTTACATTGGTAAAGATTAATTACCGGAGGAGATGGTGAAACTGGGGAAACGTGTCCCGTACGGGACATTTTGAAAAGTGCCCAAAATACGGGACGTCCCGGGAAATACGGGACGTCTGGCAACCCTAGAAGTGATATTACGAAGTTTAGTGTTTTGATTATTACCTACCCTCTTGTACTTAATAACTTGTGTTGTCGAACTTTTCTGTAATATAAAATAAATATAAGCTTTCTATTTTTTTCATTAATAATTATTATTGTAACTGTATAAATATCTTTGTTCATTATTTATCTCTGTCAGACTTAAGTTTAGTGTATCTACCACGTATATTAACCAAAAGTTTCGTGTCGCATCCTTGTCACATTTGACATCTACGTACCAAATTTCAAGTCTCTAGCTCTTACCGTTCCCAAAATATTGTTAAATTACACCGAAAACCGCCAAGAAGCGGTAAAATACCGCCAACCGCAGCACCTATCTTAACCAAAAGTTTCGTGTCGCATCCTCTTCACACTTGACATCTACATACAAAATTTAAGTCTCTAGCTCTTATTGACCAAAAGTTTCGTGTCGCATCTTTGTCACATTTGACATCGACATATCAAATTTCAAGTCTCTAGCTCTTATCTTAACCAAAAGTTTCGTGTCGCATCCTCTTCACACTTGACATCTACATACAAAATTTAAGTCTCTAGCTCTTATTGACCAAAAGTTTTGTGTTGCATCTTTGTCACATTTGACATCTACATATCAAATTTCAAGTCTCTAGCTCTTATCGTTCTCGAGATATTTTGTTTACAGACAGACACACACAGGACCAACGGCTGAAACTTTGGATTTAGGCTCTACGGAAGTAGGGACCTCAAAACGTGTTTTGGCACTAAAAACTTGTAGATTTTTTTTAATTGCCCATTTATTTTCACAAAACAATGCACAAGACTGGGTGAACAAGAACAACTGAACAGACTCTCATATACTTGGACACACGTTCACCATTGTTGCCAGACTGAATTTTAAATCGTATTTTTAAAGAGAATTTATAGCGCCAATATTCAAAACCCTCCCTCGCTATATTGAAATTTTGACCCGATTACATTACTTTCCTTCCTATAGGATAAGGAAAGTGAAAAAGTCCCAAAATGAAGAAAGAAGAAAAAAAAAAAAGGTCGCTGTGAGATTTGAACCTGAGTCTTGGTGGAATAAGGACAAATCCAACCCTGCACATCAAAATTCTAGAACACCCTGTATACAAGTATATGAGAAAATTATACAATATCTTAATTTCAAAATAAATGCCATTATAAAAACAAAACCAATTGAATGGTACACCCTGTATACAAGTTAACAATCAAAATTCTAGAACACCCTGTATACAAGTATATGAGAAAATTATACAATATCTTAATTTCAAAATAAATGTCATTATAAAAACAAAACCAAATGAATGGTACACCCTGTATACAAGTTAACAATCAAAATTCTAGAACACCCTGTATACAAGTATATGAGAAAATTATACAATATCTTAATTTCAAAATAAATGCCATTATAAAAACAAATAAAATATTATTCACCTACTTATGTCCTCTTATTTGTCTTAGATTAGGTACATTTTGTAATTTAATAATTAGGATTGATAAAAAAAATACTTTCATATACCAGATATCAGTACACATATAGCTCCCCATCCAATTCCTCCTCTCCCTCCCCATCCTACTCCAACTCCCCCTCTTCATCCTCTCCCTCCCCATCCTACTCCTCCTCCCCCTCCCCATCCTACTCCGGCACTGAAAGCCTGCGGACTAACCGTATCCCGTATATCATCAAGTTTCTGGGCATTTACCTTGATGATAAATTCAAATGGGATGTACACATTGCATACCTTAAAAGTTTTGCCTTGTAAGCGCTAGGTCACGGGTTCGATTCCCTAACATGTGCTTCTGTCGTGACGGCTGTACGGATTCTGCCGCGGAATTCTGTCTCAAATGGTGCTACCTGGAGGGTGGCGACATGTGCATAGTGTGTATTGGTGTGTTCTTCACGTGCTTATGCTTTATTGCTTTTGGTGTGCTTTTCTTTGTAAAGTCTTTCCCCCACATATACAAACATTTCAAAGAGAGCAATATGTAAGAACATTTCGCCAATCAGTGTTTGAGTAGTCATAGAGAGAGCTTGTGTGTCAACAGCAAGGTAATTGATGTAGGAGTGATGGAAAATAATTATTTTCTTTTCTTTAATTATATATTTAACTTATCTTTGACTTTAGCCGTTTTCACAGACTTATTTAAGATCACTAAAGTAACCCCAGTATCGTAATCTGGTTGCATAAACGACACATTTCATTTTCAACATCTTGCTTCATAATGTACTTAATGTAATTCCTTGTTTTCATTACTTGATTCATTGGGGTACTTATATAGGAACAAAAGGAAGATATTTTTATAGTTACATTAAAATAAACCATTCTCATTATTATTATTATTATTATTCACTTTCACTTTGATTCACCTCAAATGAGAAATATGTATGGGTTGTTGATGCTATGATTGTCAAAATCGAAATCGAACTAACTTGGTTTACCTATGATAGATAGGAGAGCTTGTGCTTTCAGTTTACAACAAGAAAACTATGTTCAAATTCTAGATAATGGAATAGCACAATTCTCACTCATCAAATTATGCTGAAATATTAAAGAGTACTAAACAGACGTGTAGATAGTTTTATTTCTGTTTTGATACATACTTATGTATTACGTAGGGTTAGCCATTCATACGTAGGATTACCCAGAAGAGAAGACACTTTTTCAAACCAGGACATTTTTCGAAATCGTAAATTTGTCCAAAATTCAAATAGATACCAAGTTAAACAACAATAAAATTATTGTCGATATGAAAGGACGTTATTATTAAAGTCTCAGCTTAGGTAAAAGAATCTGAGTGAGGTCTACAGTTCACAGAACCACTAGTTATTTTTATTATTACTTCAACAGTTTGCCCTAGTTTTAGTATTTTTTTTTATGTTAATTGTTGGTTATTTTTTGGCCAACCACAAAACCATTATTACAAATAAAGTATATATCTATCTATCTACTTCTTTGGCAATAACAACACATCCCAAAATTTCTGCAGTTAGTTCTCTGGTTACAAAATCCAATTGGATCTACCGATAGTTCCTACAAAAAAAAAAATCAACTCCGGTAGTTGTGCATAAGGGAATCCCGCTAGTTCATCCCGAGGCATGGCCAAACTTGTAGAAAAGGCATGGCCGAACTTGTAGAAAATAATAAAAAATACCACCATGGTTTTGATTGATAATGGCCAATAATAGTCTTAAATTTTCAATTAACTTAGCAGGAAAATACAGTACTAGATACCTTGGTCACTTCTTTGGCAATAACAACACATCCCCAAATTTCTGCAGTTAGTTCTCTTGTTACGAAATCCAACTAGATCTACCGATAGTTCCTACATAAACAAAATCAACTCCTTTGGAATCAAGAAAAATTAACGTCTTGGGTAAATTCTCCCGTAGCAATAAATTGAAACCGTCAGTTGTTGAAACTGCAAGAAGCACAGTGTAAAAGCACCTAATCGAGAAAACCAAAGCCAAAAAACCAAACAAGAACCGCAACCATGTCTACAACAGATATTTTTGTCCGGGACTACCCGATGTGTGATGAGGATGATTTCGAGAACTGCAAGAACATGTGCTTCTGTCGTGACGACTGTACGGATTCTGCCGCGGATTTCTGTCTCAAATGGTGCTACCTGGAGGGTGGCAAAATGTTCATGGCGTGTTTTGGTGTGTGCTTCATGTGCTGTCTCTTTTGTTTTTTTTTTGTGCTTATCGGTGTAACGCAATACCCCAACGCATTCAAACATATTTAAAGAGAGCATTATGTAAGAACATTTCACCAATCAGTGTTTGAGTTGTCATAGAGAGAGGTTGTGTGTTTGGTCGTGACGGCTGTACGGATTCTGCCGCGGAATTCTGTCTCAAATGGTGCTACCTGGAGGGTGGCGACATGTGCAAAGTGTGTATTATGGTGTTCTCCACGTGCTGTGTCTTTTGTTTTTTTTTTGTGCTTATCGGTGTAACGCAATTCCCCAACGCATTCAAACATTTTTAAAGAGAGCATTATGTAAGAACATTTCTCCAATCAGTGTTTGAGTTGTCATAGTGATTTACCTCTGGAAAAATTTCCACCTGAACTGTTATTTTGACGATAACGATTCTTGAACGCATAACAGTTTCTTTTGTAATGACCTGGCTTCTTACAGAAGTGGCATACTGCATGCATAGCAGCATCAAATGTCATGGACATTGATCATTGGTTCAACAGAGCATGTGCTGTCTCTTTTGTTGTTTGGGTGTGTTTTTCGGTGTATTGTTATTCCCCAACGCATTCAAGAGAGAGCATTATGTAAGAACATTTCACCAATCAGTGTTTGAGTTGTCATAGAGAGAGGTTGTGTGTTTTAATTTATTGATCATTGGTTCAACAGCAAGGTAATTGATGTAGGAGTGATGGAAAATGATTCTTTTCTTTTCTTTAATTTTATATTTTCAACTTATCTTTGTCTTTAGCCGTTTTCCCAGACTTATTTAAGATCACTAAAGTAACCCCAGTATCTAAAAAATCCCAGAATAATGAATTCTGTCTCAAATGGTGCTACCTGGAGGGTGGCGACAGTTACGATTCGTCTTGTGAATATTGCTTAATGTGGTGTACCTTTTGTTTTACTTGTGTGTTTATCGTTGTACTTTTTGTTACAGTTTTTTTTTTGTATTTATTAACTTCGGAGTCGGCTGTACGGATTCTGCCGCGGAATTCTGTCTCAAATGGTGCTACCTGGAGGGTGGCGACAGTTGCGATTCGTGTTGTGAATATTGCTTAATGTGGTGTACCTTTTGTTTTACTTGTTTGTTTATCGTTGTACTTTTTGTTGCAGTTTTTTTTTTGTATTTATTTACTTCGGATACAACCAGAAGATGTGATCATAGGAAGAGGAGTTCGAAAGGGATGCTGTATGTCGCCAACACTTTTCAATCTATACGCTGAGAAACTACTAGATGAAGCGTTAGCCTCTACAACTGGCATTAAAATCGGAAATGGAAATATTAATAACATCAAATATGCAGATGACCAAGCAGTGCTGATGGAATCAGAAGGAGAATTGGAAAGAATGATAGAGGATATCAGTGAAACAGGCAAACAATATGGAACGAGGGCAATCATAACTGCTGGCAAAGAGTTTGTCAGAAATATCCTAACCAAGGGAGGGCAGCAAAAATGTATTCTGCTAAGGATACTCCCAGAAGCCGTCGCGCTCGCGCGTCGGGTGAAAGTTGTTGGTAGTCAAAGAGTATCGAACGAGGGCAATCATAACTGCTGGCAAAGAGTTTGTCAGAAATATCCTAACCAAGGGAGGGCAGCAAAAATGTATTCTGCTAAGGATGGCCATTATGGGAAAAGGACTCCCAGAAGCCGTCGCGCGTCGGGTGAAAGTTGTTGGTAGTCAAAGAGTATGTAAATATCTGTTGTAAAATATCTACTCGTATTCTGTTCTTTATTGATTTATTTTTCCCATGTCTTGTATTCTGTTTTCTATTTTTTCCATGCTTAGGTTTAGGTCTAACGGTTTAAGTTCTGTTCTTTATTGATTTATTTTTCCCATGTCTTGTATTCTGTTTTCTATTTTTTCCATGCTTAGGTTTAGGTCTAACGGTTTAAGATTTTTATTTTGGGGCAATTTAATTTTTAACTTGTGGGTTCATTTTATCAGGGTTCTATTTGTTGCATATTTAAAATGTTTTAATAGTTTTGTCTGTTAAAACAGACAGGTAGGTAGTCGTGACAGGTACACCTAATCAGGTCCGCCGCCAGGTCTACCTGATAGTGTCTGTGCTCATCAGCTATCAGATAGACCTGCGAGGTGGATCTTTTCAGTCATACCTGTCAGGTCTACGATCTACCTGGTAGACCTGACAGGCGGACCTGATCAAGTGTACCTGTCAGGTCTACCTGATAGTGAGTGGCTGGCGTTAGGCATAATTCATAATATATTGAATTTCGCCTGATTTTAGAGCCCGATTGCCGACGTTCTTTTCAGTCATACCTGTCAGGTCTACGATCTACCTGGTAGACCTGACAGGCGGACCTGATCAAGTGTACCTGTCAGGTCTACCTGAAAGTGAGTGGCTGGCGTTAGGCCTAATTCATAATATATTAAATTTCGCCTGATTTTAGAGCCCGATGGCCGACGCGACAGCTTGTATTACTGCCTGGCAAGTTTTCTAGGCCGAGGAGTTTGCAATCCCCTCTATGAAACCCAGCGCCGTATCCAGGATTTTGCCGAGTTACTGCCTGGCAAGTTTTCTAGGCCGAGGAGTTTGCAATCCCCTCTATGAAACCCAGCGCCGTATCCAGGATTTTGCCGAGGGGGGGCCCGAGGGTCCAAACACCAATCGACATTTTTGAAGTCTGACCGTTAGAGGGACAAGGACTCTGATTGTTATAGTTTTCCTCTGTAAATAACGTTCAATAAAAAAAAAGAAGTCTAGCCCACAGTACAGGAGAAAAATGAAGCTCGAAGGTAGGGGAGGGGAGGGGGGGTCGCTGGGCCCCCTCGACCCCAATTTTTCGGAACGTAAAGTAAAGGAGAAAAATGGAGCTCGAGGTTGGATGGATGATTACACCTGAGAAACTTTTATTATTGTTTTCAATAGTTTAAATATTATTGAAGAGGGATGTAGGAAGTAGAAACAGACACTTTAATAGTTTCAATTTTCAAACTTTCTCTTTCAGTTTCACCCATCTGACACTTGTATGATTTTATAATTTAAAAAAATCGCGCCATTCGCTTGGAGGGATGGTCGAAAAAATAAACAAACAATTTTAATAATAATAATCATGTAGTGATAATAGTAGTAAGAATAATAACCATACAGTAGTAGTAGTCATGTTAGTAATAACCATGATAAAAGTGGGTTATAAAAAATAAAATTTTGCCACATTTTGGGAACTGTTTGTTTCCGAAAAAATCCAATGTGGCAACAATGGTGAACGAGTGTCCAAGTGAATGAATGGGTACCACTCTAATCACTCAATGCTGCCAATTGTCAAACGAGATATAATCTCAGAATAAGAATAACATAGAAGGAAGGTTTGGGTCTTTTTACATATCATGGTCGAAGGACAGTTCACGAACAGCTGACTAACCACATTTGTTTAGTCGGCTGACTTTACTCTTCTCTCATTGGTGGAAATTTTCTGAAAATTATTGAAATCTTTGTTTACATTTTGCAGTCCCGGTCTGTATTTTCAATTTCCCCCGATTTCTGAATGGTTTTATGAATTTTTAATGGATAAATAAGATAAGATACCCATCGAATTCACTTAGAAGTTGTTAAAAGTAAAAGTTTCGTAAAAAAGCAGAAATAATGTTTCAAAATTTCTGTAAAAATCATCCTACCCAGGAAATTATTCATGGTTCGGCACTGGTACCAAATCAGCTGATATATAAGTAACCTTCGATTTGAAAAGTGTCTTTCGTTTTGGTCCTAAACCTTCCTTCCATGTTATTCTTATTCTGAGGATATAATAAAGAAAGTTGATATAAATAAAATTACATACATCATAAATCCTATACCTATACCTACTATTAAAAAATTAATACATATTTCGATAAGTCATATAAATAATTTATTATACTGCTGTATTTCATAAAATTAGGTAGGTATATTTGAGGAGTTCTGTGAAAAAAGGGCCCTAGTTACGAGAAAATCGCCCTTCCTCCATAGAGCTTCTCATTTCAATAAAATTATTAATGAACAATGGATAGGTAATACAAAAATAAAAATAATCATATGGTTCTCAATATGAGATATAGGTTTACTGGGAAATGAAATAGATGATTAGATCAGCATGAACCTGACTGACAGCAAGTCTTGGGGGCTATTCCTGAAATAATTTCGCACTTCGGAAAAGTTATGAAGTCCAATTAGGGGAACACGGGGCAAAACGGTACATCGGGGCAAAACGATCACCCGCCCTTTTTAGGAGCTAGGAAGTGCTGAGCTCTTTTGGATGGACTAGGAACTATTCCTGCAAGTGTTATCTTTGTTTTGATCTGTGGTTGATTCTTTTATCTTTTGTTTTCGAAGAGTACGGAGGTTTTTTCGATTTCACGAGTGCTTGATGCAATGCCTGACGCTTTGGGGCAAAATGGTTTTATACCGTCTGGGGCAGAATGGGAGAATAGTTTCCCAGGGTCCATTCTGCCCCCAGGTGTTTTGTGGGTATAAGGTATACTCGTAGGACCATTTTGCCCCAGCCTTGGGGCAAAACGGTCTTTTTTGGTACCCTCATAAAAATATTTTTAGTTCTTTTTACTTTCTATTACTACAGTATAGCGGAGCTATACTAGTAATGAAAGTATTGCAATCGGTCCAAATTTTCAAAATCGGGAAATGGTTGGAAATATCCGTTTTGGGATCCCCTGATGTCAAAAAAGTGATTTTTAGCCCATGGTCTGTACGTAACGTACGTACGTACGTAACGTACGTACGTACGTAACGTACGTACGTACGTAACGTACGTACGTACGTAACGTACGTACGTACGTAACGTACGTACAAAATTATGCTTTATTTTGTTACAAAATTTTATTTTTTTAGTTAGGACCTCATAAGCACTAGAGGTGCCATTTTGCCCCATGTTCCTCTACCTACAGCAGAAAAACATTGCATGACCATTATAATGGTAATGTTGACATCCTAGCTGGACAGAGGTTTGATGCTCAAGTTATGAATGCCCTCATGCTTATGATCTGGATACTTCATCATGTCTACCCAATGGCGTAGTCTATCTCCCTTGCTATTGCAGCATAGTTCCAGACAGCCCAAGTAGTCATTGCTCTTCCCATAGTCCTTATCCCACACTGTAATCACTAGCGTCTGTTTACTCAGTTCGGTAATCTTCGTCTCAATGGCAAACTCTTCGTTGAAGATCGGGTTCAACGTTTTCCACTTGACGCCTGTCTTGTATTTTCGCTTGTGCAGGTCGGGTTTCAAGTAGAGTTTGATGAATGGATCGGAGAATCCGTTGCTATCCATGGGAATCAAGTTAGTACACTTGATGAGGTTCACAATCAATGCTCGCTTCTTGGTTGAGAAGCATAGCGTAAGGAAGATCTTGCCGTGTTGCCAGCATTCTTCCTCTCCCCACACCTCTTCCTCACGAGGCACAGGATAATGTTTACAAAGGTTAAGGCACAAGTCACGAGAGATATGGGGGCGCAGTCTATTCAGTGGGAACCTTGCTTCTCCTAGGAAGTCGTGTCCATACTTATCATCATCTAGCACTAAGATGTGAAGGGACTGCAGGGACAAGTCCGTCTCTGAAACGCTGTAGAACGTCAACTTTTCATGAAACTCTGGGTTGATGGTTCTCAAACAAGTTTTCGTTCGGAGACGATGCGATGTTTTGGTAAGAGGCACAAGGTTGAGTTTGCAGAAGGGGTCGGACGTACCGTGGATGTCCATGGCTCTCAGACCTTTCGCCCGATGTAAGGTGACATGGAGGGAACATGTGGTGGAGTCATAGGTCACAGTCAGCTCTATACTACCGAGGTTTGTATCCGCTTGCGACGTGACAAAGTATTCCTTCTCCTCTGTAATCACCCCTCGCTTCAATGTGCCTGATGATTCTTGCTGCGTGTTGAAGTTACCATTACATATGGGACTCAATGGACTGACGGGGCTGATGGAGTTTTCATTCACAGTAAGGGGTAGTGTATGACGGGACATGAGAGGCGAACTACGTACAGTGGCTGAGGACGAGAACTTTTCACTATCCACGGGACTGGTAGGTCGGGGGAAGGATTGTGGCTCAAGCTTGACAGATCCACCACTGGCTATCTTCCTGATGGGGATCACGATGGGTTGTTCAGTATCACTGACATTCGCTGGAAATCCCCTCCTTCTTTTCTTCTTCCTTTCCTTTTGCCTCCCCTCCTTTTCTTCTTCTTCCTTTCCTTTCGCCTCCCCTCCTTTTCTTCTTCTTCCTTTCCTTTCGCCTCCCCTCCTTTTCTTCTTCTTCCCCTTTCCTTTCGCCTCCCCTCTTCTTCTTCTTCTTCCTCCTTTCCTTTCGTCTCCCCTCCTTTTCTTCTTCTCGCTGGAAAAGAAGAAAAGAAATACGTTTCAATTTCAGTTTTCAGTCGTAGCATCTGATAAAATTTCTTAAAATCTGTACTTACATATATCATTTCAACCTCTCGCTGGAAAAGAAGAAAAGAAATACGTTTCAATTTCAGTTTTCAGTCGTAGCATCTGATAAAATTTCTTAAAATCTGTACTTACATAAATATATCATTTCAACCTCGATGATTTCAACTACCCCCGGTCCCAATTAGTTGAAATAATCGAGGTTTTACTGTACATTTTTCCGACTACCCATGAATTCACGTGACGTGACAGTAGTGTGTTTCTACCTTTACTCTCAACTCACCGATCGACGTAAACTCAGAGATGGCCGTGAAAATGTCGATCGACTTCAAACTGGGCGACTTTTCCGCGTCTGTCTCAACTTCCTCCTCTTCCTCCTCCTCACTGCAAGGGTAGCTGCTCCTAGCAGTGGTCACCACCTCCCTATTAGGGCAGGTAGCCCTGGCGTCGGACACGACCTGTTTGGAGCGGGCCAGCCTCGCGTCTTCTTCGTCCGAGGAGCTATTGTCCTCAGAGGATTTGTTGGCGCTGGCAATCTTCAGAGACCAAGTGGGAGGCTTCAGGTTCTCGATCGGACGACGGTTGAACGCCAACTTCTCCGGCTGTGTCTTCTTCGGGATAGTGTACTTCGGGAGACCTGGAGGGGGGAGATTACCTACATATGAATTACGTGTATGATGGGAGTTTTTGGAAATACCTTAGAATAACTATTCTTCACTTTAAAAATTAAAAAAAAAAACCTTTTATCTGTTATTTATCAACTCAATATGTAGAGAGAGGTACCTGTGAAGTGTAAAAGTTATTTCCCCACTCTCTTCTCTATCAATATGGACATTCACAAAGTTATCGAGAATACCGAGGCATTCATCATCAAAATACTAAATAAGTAAATATTATTTGAATCGAATAGAATATATACGAGCATTTTAAATTTATTAAATTTAGAGGAATGGAATGTTGATTTTTTTCGTGGTTGTTTGTTGAGATGTGCGTGTTCTGTGTGTTGTGTACTGTCCAGATAGCTTTTTCTGGTAGCCCTTTAGGTCCTACATCAACCCTCAAGCGTTGTACAGTCGTTCGCGGGACACCCTGTATACGAGCATTTTAAATTTATTAAATTTAGAGGAATGGAATGTTGATTTTTATCGTGGTTGGAGATGTGCGTGTTCTGTGTGTTGTGTAAATAAATAATTACCTTACGCATTGCGTGTGGCATAGAATAAAAAATAGAAACTAAATCTACCTGCGTATTATATGGCGTCATAGTATGTCTCTATACTCCCTATAGCATGCCGTAGATAACATGTCTGACGGACCATGCATCATGGTTTAATTGGTAAAAAATAATTTGACATGATCAATTTTATTATTCAGTTAGCTATTTTTATAAGAATAAAATTAGAATTACCTGCCTCGGTGGTGTAGTGGTCAAGACACTCGTATGGTAAACCGGAGACTGTGAGTTTGTTCCCAATTTTGTATTTGAATTTGACCACAAGTACAAGTGTTAGCTATTTTTATAAGAATAAAATTAGAATTACCTGCCTCGGTGGTGTAGTGGTCAAGACACTCGTATGGTAAACCGGAGACTGTGGGTTTGTTCCCAATTTTGTATTTGAATTTGACCACAAGTACAAGCCTACTTTTTTGGAGTAATGAAATACCCGAATATTGTGAAAATAAAATATAAACTGAATGTATGGTTTTTAGCACATTGCATATGTCGAAATATTGTCAGGCGTTCATATATTTTGTTCTGCTTTGCTCATACTGACAATAGTACACAGTCCACGACCATACCTTTTACGCTTATACCTACCTCTTTATTAGAATTCAGAATACATTTCGGTTATTCACAAAGGTAAACATTGACATCCGCCGTTTCTTTTGTTTGATTTTTGGTTGGGCCGCATTGCAGGTTGACAGGTTGTTTCATGACGCCCTATGGCTCACGGCTATGTGTGACACCCTATGGCTCACGACTAAGGGTCTCATTTCACTGCATATTTCGTCTTTGGCGACATTGTATACATATATATATAGATTAAAGGTCTTTTTACCAGGAACACGAAAATTTGTCCGGAGAACCAAAAAGCCAAAAAAACCCCAAAAATAGTTATTCGGTGATTTTTTTTTTTTTTTTTTCACATTTTCTCACACAAATGAGCTCTGATTTTGAAATTTGTCGCGACGACCTATAAACTCAAAGCGAGAAAGTTTTAGATAGGTAACACTTCAGTCGTTATTTTAAAGGTAGGTTTAGACGAAGGGAGTCTACTCGCGCATTTACCTCGCTTCCGCTCCCTCGCGTCGTGTAGATGGGTAAAATCCCCCGAGTTTCCTCACCCCGAGCAGCACTCGCAGCGAGCCATCGCCACTATCGCCAGTCGGTTTTTAATCACGCATCAAAGGAAACTCGCAGTAATTCCTCGCTTCGTGTGACCGTGTCATATATATCCGGGCGAGTTCCCTTGCCTATCCCTACCTCTGGACTCACACGAACTGCCTGGCTCACCCTTCCAAGCGAGGAAACGCGTTTCGTGTAAACAGTAGCGCGAGGATGAGTTTTGATGTGCGAGGAGGAAACGAGTTTTGGTGCGCGAGGAGGAAACGAGTTTTGGTGCGCGAGTAGACTCGCTTCGTCTAAACCTACCAAACGAGTTTTGGTGCGCGAGGAGGAAACGAGTTTTGGTGCGCGAGTAGACTCGCTTCGTCTAAACCTACCTTAAGACCGGTTTTAGCGTCACCTGTGTTAAGCTACGCTGAGCAAGGCCAATAAATGGATGGGTGACTTAAACATTATATTGGGAACAAAGGGAGAACGGGCTATAGTCTTGATTTTAAATCATTACATGAAAGTAAAATAAAAAAATCAAATCAAGAATAATAATAAACTGAATTTTTAATAAAATAGAACGGGCTCTAGTCTTGATTTTAAATCATTACATGAAAGTAAAATCAAATCAAGAATAGCCTCCCCTCCTTTTCTTCTTCTTCCTTTCCTTTCGCCTCCCCTCCTTTTCTTCTTCTTCCTTTCCTTTCGCCTCCCCTCCTTTTCTTCTTCTTCCTTTCCTTTCGCCTCCCCTCCTTTTCTTCTTCTTCCTTTCCTTTCGCCTCCCCTCCTTTTCTTCTTCTTCCTTTCCTTTCGCCTCCCCTCCTTTTCTTCTTCTTCCTTTCCTTTCGCCTCCCCTCCTTTTCTTCTTCTTCCTTTCCTTTCGCCTCCCCTCCTTTTCTTCTTCTTCCTTTCCTTTCGCCTCCCCTCCTTTTCTTCTTCTTCCTTTCCTTTCGCCTCCCCTCCTTTTCTTCTTCTTCCTTTCCTTTCGCCTCCCCTCCTTTTCTTCTTCTTCCTTTCCTTTCGCCTCCCCTCCTTTTCTTCTTCTTCCTTTCCTTTCGCCTCCCCTCCTTTTCTTCTTCTTCCTTTCCTTTCGCCTCCCCTCCTTTTCTTCTTCTTCCTTTCCTTTCGCCTCCCCTCCTTTTCTTCTTCTTCCTTTCCTTTCGCCTCCCCTCCTTTTCTTCTTCTTCCTTTCCTTTCGCCTCCCCTCCTTTTCTTCTTCTTCCTTTCCTTTCGCCTCCCCTCCTTTTCTTCTTCTTCCTTTCCTTTCGCCTCCCCTCCTTTTCTTCTTCTTCCTTTCCTTTCGCCTCCCCTCCTTTTCTTCTTCTTCCTTTCCTTTCGCCTCCCCTCCTTTTCTTCTTCTTCCTTTCCTTTCGCCTCCCCTCCTTTTCTTCTTCTTCCTTTCCTTTCGCCTCCCCTCCTTTTCTTCTTCTTCCTTTCCTTTCGCCTCCCCTCCTTTTCTTCTTCTTCCTTTCCTTTCGCCTCCCCTCCTTTTCTTCTTCTTCCTTTCCTTTCGCCTCCCCTCCTTTTCTTCTTCTTCCTTTCCTTTCGCCTCCCCTCCTTTTCTTCTTCTTCCTTTCCTTTCGCCTCCCCTCCTTTTCTTCTTCTTCCTTTCCTTTCGCCTCCCCTCCTTTTCTTCTTCTTCCTTTCCTTTCGCCTCCCCTCCTTTTCTTCTTCTTCCTTTCCTTTCGCCTCCCCTCCTTTTCTTCTTCTTCCTTTCCTTTCGCCTCCCCTCCTTTTCTTCTTCTTCCTTTCCTTTCGCCTCCCCTCCTTTTCTTCTTCTTCCTTTCCTTTCGCCTCCCCTCCTTTTCTTCTTCTTCCTTTCCTTTCGCCTCCCCTCCTTTTCTTCTTCTTCCTTTCCTTTCGCCTCCCCTCCTTTTCTTCTTCTTCCTTTCCTTTCGCCTCCCCTCCTTTTCTTCTTCTTCTTTTCCTTTTGCCTCCCCTCCTTTTCTTCTTCTTCCTTTCCTTTTGCCTCCCCTCCTTTTCTTCTTCTTCCTTTCCTTTCGCCTCCCCTCCTTTTCTTCTTCTTCCTTTCCTTTCGCCTCCCCTCTTCTTCTTCTTCTTCCTCTCCTTTCGCCTCCCCTCTTCTTCTTCTTCTTCTTCGTCCTTTCCTTTCGTCTCCCCTCCTTTTCTTCTTCTTCCTTTCGCCTCCCCTCCTTTTTTCTTCTTCCTTTTCCTTTCGCCCCCCCTCCTTTTCTTCTTCTTCCTTTCCTTTCGCCCCCCCTCCTTTTCTTCTTCTTCCTTTCCTTTCGCCCCCCCTCCTTTTCTTCTTCTTCCTTTCCTTTCGCCCCCCCTCCTTTTCTTCTTCTTCCTTTCCTTTCGCCCCCCCTCCTTTTCTTCTTCTTCCTTTCCTTTCGCCCCCCCTCCTTTTCTTCTTCTTCCTTTCCTTTCGCCCCCCCTCCTTTTCTTCTTCTTCCTTTCCTTTCGCCCCCCCTCCTTTTCTTCTTCTTCCTTTCCTTTCGCCCCCCCTCCTTTTCTTCTTCTTCCTTTCCTTTCGCCCCCCCTCCTTTTCTTCTTCTTCCTTTCCTTTCGCCCCCCCTCCTTTTCTTCTTCTTCCTTTCCTTTCGCCTCCCCTCCTTTTCTTCTTCTTCCTTTCCTTTCGCCTCCCCTCTTCTTCTTCTTCTTCCTCCTTTCCTTTCGTCTCCCCTCCTTTTCTTCTTCTTCCTTTCGCCTCCCCTCCTTTTCTTATTCTTTTCTTTATTGCCCCTTATTTTTCCATTTTTACTTGCTTTATTTCTCTATCTCATCTCCTCTTTTTCTCCTTCTTTTTTTACCTCCCCACTATTTTTCTTCTTTTCTATCACATCTCCCTTCTTTTTCACCTTCTTCTTTCCCTAATCTCTCCTCCTTTTCCTCTTCCACTCTTTTTCTCTCTCTTTTATTTTTAAGATGAGTGTTTCATTACTGTTCCGTTTCTGTTTCGTGGCAATGAAACAACTGTTACCTACATTAGACGCATGTGGTCTGTTCGCTGTATCATATTTACAGTAGAAGTAGTAGAATTCCGATTTTATGAACCTCGATTATATGAACTCGAAAATCCCAGCTTTTCATTTACCTACCTCGGTGGTGTAGTGGTCAAGGCGCTCGCCTGGTAAACAGGAGGGCGTGGGTTCAATCCCAGCCGAGGTATGGAATTTTATCCTCAATATAATTTGAGAATTTGACCACAATAATAGTAGTAGCCTACTAGCCTACTAGAAGAGAAAAAGAAGCTGGCTGGGGCATATTTTAAGAAGAGACTGTATACAGAGAAGAATCATGGAAGGAAGAATTGAAGGAACGAGATCGAGAGGAAGAAAGAAATTCGGAATGCTGACGGACATATTGAAAGGAAGGACATTTGAAGAAATAAAGGACGAAGCACAAGATCGTGAGAGATGGAGAAGAGGAACCTAAATCAAGAAAACAGTTGAAGTTACGATGTTACCTGTTCTAGAACAGATTTACTAGTATATATATAGCCTAAATCCAAAGTTTCAGCCATTGGTCCGTGTGCCGTTCCTGAAATATTATTGAATTACACTGAAAACCGCCAAAAAGCGGCCGAAATGCCGCCAAGCGTTGTCGTATCCTTGTCAAATTTGACAGCTGCATGCCAAATTTCAAGTCTCTAGCTCTTACCGTTCTCGAGATATTTTGTTTACAGACAGACAGACAGACAGAAGGACAGACACACACACGGACCAATGGCTGAAACTTTGTATTTAGGCTCTAGGGATCTCAAAACGTGTTTTGGCACTAAAAACTGACCATCAAAAATTTGACTCGATTACATTACTTTCTTCCCTATATGATAAGGAAAGTAAAAATAGTATGATTTGATATTTGATATATCATACACTTACTTACCTTTGGAAAACATGTAGCATTCGCGGATTTCGCGAACACCACGCAAATCGCAAACAGCGAAATATTAAGCTAGGTGTTGTGGTTCAGGAGATAGAGCGATCAGTGTGTGAAATGTGAATGGATCTTGATTTTATAATATAAGATTTTGTCCTTTTAGTTACAGAAAATGTCACTAGAAGGACAAAAAATTAATAAATAAGCATTTACTGTCGAAAATTTGCCATGTTTTCTCTGTTTTCTTATGTAAACCCGATTTTATGAACTTTTATATTGAACCCCGATTTTAGGAACTACCTTTGGTCCCGATTTTAGGAACTACCTTTGGTCCCGATTTTAGGAACTACCTTTGGTCCCGATTTTATGAACTTTTATATTGAACCCCGATTTTAGGAACTACCTTTGGTCCCGATTTTAGGAACTACCTTTGGTCCCGATTTTAGGAACTACCTTTGGTCCCGATTTTAGGAACTACCTTTGGTCCCGATTTTAAGAACTACCCTTGGTCCCGATTTTAGGAACTACCCTTGGTCCCGATTTTAGGAACTACCTTTGGTCCCGATTTTAAGAACTACCCTTGGTCCCAATTAGTTCATAAAATCGGGATTCTACTGTACCTTTGAAAAACCAGGCGTTGGACTTCTTCCACATCTCGCGCGTCTCCGCGCAGATCTTACACAGCCAGATGTTCTCCTTCTTGGACGCAGACACGCTCTCAATGCCGCACTTCTGACACACGCCGCCCCGACAGTCGTGGCACACCAGACATTTGGCGCCAAACAGCCCGAGCCGGTCAAATATCGGCGAGAACTTGTCGCCGCACAGTGCACATGCGTGTGCCGCAGCCGCGCCCCCCGTCACGTTGCGCTTCATATTATCCACTCGCTCCACCAGACGCCTGCGGAAAAAAGAAGAGCTTTAGGACGGCTTTTTTTTATAATAATTATATATTAATTATTAAGCAAGGTCTGTTGTAAACATCGAGAGTCGCTTCCGGAATTTAGTACGTCGCGTTCACTCGAAGAGATACGCCAGGAGGGGAAGTGTAATAAAAACACGCATCCAGTTCACGTCGCGCGGGGTCGCATCATACCCGCGTCCCGTCGGAATGAAAAATTCGGTACAGCTTGAATTTTGTGGTGCATAAAATATTGAAAAATGTCGTGTTTTATTTAACACTTAACCGAGAACCAAAAATTAGAGAGTGGGGGTAAAAATCTCGTAGTGGCGATTATCAGCTGATTAAAAAAAATCAGCCGTTCCCATTAACCGAGAAAAAAATGGCGACTCTATGGTTAACCGAAGTCCAGAGCTCGGTTTAATATGGCAAGTGGGGAAACGTAAACCTAAAAAATGACTAACGCCCTTCACATCATAAACACACTTCCATGTGAGGGGAGGTAGTGACCTTGACTAAACCAAGCTTCGGTCAACGGTTGAAGGTTGAATAAAATGCCCCAAAAGAGGATGTGAGGGTAGGTAGTGACCTTGACTAAACCAAGCTTCGGTCAACGGTTGAAGGTTGAATAAAATGCCCCAAAAGAGGGGATTAGGTTTATTTCTACGGGCCTGCCCACAACCCACAGTATGGGTAAAGGTGTACAGATATTTTCTTTGAGATGTATAGAGAATATAGCTGGGGTAAAGGGACTTTTTAGTCTCTTTCGAGCAGGATAAACAAGGTAGGTATATTCTACCCCACAAAAACACAAATGTGAAAAAAAAGACCAAGTATACCGACTAAACGGTTAGAGATATTGTAAAAGTTTGGCTATAAGAACAAGAACACCCAAAATAAAAGCATCATTCAATAGGATGAGGAAAGTCGTGTGATGTTCACACCAGATTTTTTTTTTTTTTCTCTTATATCCAGGTTTGACTGTATAACTCACCCAACGCGTTCCTGTTCTATATAATCCAAAGCCTCCGCTCTCTTGATAACCTCCTCGATTTTCTCTTGCTCAGTCGGGTCCAGGGGTTCGGGCTTCTTCCATCTCCGAAGTTGTCCGGCTTTGACCGACCAGCCTGTTTGAAGTCTGTGAACAAACCCGAACAGAGAAACATCAGACAGGCTAGTAATAAAGCTTACCAGACGGTTCCGTAGTACAGAAGCGGTCAAACTTTCTTGAATTGGCTCCTTTTCGGCCTTGAATCGGTAAATTTTGTCAATTGCCTGTATTAAGTATATATTCACTTTAAATATATAAATTACAATCACAATTTTCTTCTTCTTCTTCTTCTTCTTCTTCTTCTTCTTCTTCTTCTTCTTCTTAAGAAGAAGAAAAGTAGCAAGCTGGGTCCGTCCCTCCGGGAATTTTTTAGCCCGTAGTTTATTCGATCGTGATGACGTGATTAGAGAAAATCAATACCTATGTACCTACCTAATTTGTTTAATATTCAGTTTATTATTATTCTTGATTTGAATTTTCGATTTTACTTTCATGTAATGATTTAAAATGAAGACTAGAGCCCGTTCTCCAGAGAGCCAAAAATAAAAAAAAATTTTTTTGGATTTTTGGCTCTCTGGACAAAAGTTTATAGGTCGTCGCGACAAATTTCGAGATCAGAGCTCATTTGTGTGAGAAAATGTGAAAAAAATCCCCCAAAAAACCAGTTTTTTTTTTTTGGTTTTTTGGCTCTCTGGACAAAATTCTCCGGACAAATTTTCGTGTTCCTGGTAAAAAGACCTTTAATTTGATATATGGGTCGACTAGGTTTGGATAAGTCCTTCTATGGGGACAGACAGATATAATATTCAGTTTATTATTATTCTTGATTTGAATTTTCGATTTTACTTTCATGTAATGATTTAAAATGAAGACTAGAGCCCGTTCTCCGGACAAATTTTCGTGTTCCTGGTAAAAAGACCTTTAATTTGATATATAGGTCGACTAGGTTTGGATAAGTCCTTCTATGGAATCTTTGGGGACAGACAGATAGACAGACTGACAGACACCGAAGCGAATGCAATAGCCCGTCCACTATACCTTTTTATTACTATCGTAATAATAAAGGAAGGACGGACTAAAAAGAAGAAGACCACATTTTTTCCTTTTTGTCTAATTACCCAAGATCTTCTAGAAGACCTTGGGTTAACAGGTATTAAGTATGCTGTTTTACATTTTATGTATTACTTATGTTATTATTATTAAACCCATAAAATACACGAGACCTTGTTTAGACTGCTGGGGTAAAGGAACCATTTTAGTCTCATTCGAGCGGGATAAACAAGGGATATTCTATGTATATAGGTACTCCACCCCCCGTAGATAATTCTCTTACATAGAGGTCCGGGGTAGATAATTCTCTTACATAGAGGTACGAGGTAGATAATTCTCTTACATAGAGGTACGGGGTAGATAATTCTCTTACATAGAGGTACGAGGTAGATAATTCTCTTACATAGAGGTACGAGGTAGAGAATTCTCTTATACAATATAGGTAAATCGATTACCTTGGGTCAGAAAAAAATTCTCTTATATCGAGGTTTTTGGCTCAAAAATGAAGAGCTTAGAAAATTTTCTCTCATATCCAGGTTCGACTGTATTTTTACTTTCTTTTTTTTTCTATAACTGTTTCTTTTATTTTTGGCTCAAAAATGAAGGGCTTAGAAAATTTTCTCTTATATCCAGGTTCGACTGTATTTTTACTTTCTTTTTTTTTCTATAACCTATATCCAGGTTTTTGGCTCAAAAATGAAGGGCTTAGAAAATTTTCTCTTATATCCAGGTTCGACTGTATTTTTACTTTCTTTTTTTTCTATAACCTACCCTTATTATTTTTCGAAAACTCCAACACATTCGGAACAATTTGAGTGGGTCATACATTGGTGGACACCTTGTATAGGTACTTATTGGTTACCCGGTGACATGGAGCTTAATTTCGTTCCGGTAGACTTTGTTCCTTGTCAAACGGCTTGTTCTCATATCTCACCCTTTTCAGAGGGATCTTTATGAAGCTTTTATTCTGTGGGGAATCAGGATAATATGGCGGGGGGAATTTCCCCGGGTACAAGGTAGTGGCGTGTGTAGTTTTTCAGAGTACCTTAAAAGCCCACTCCGAGGCTAGTATGACGCAAACCCAATGCGAAATAAACGCGTGTTTTGCATTCTACTTCTATCAATATATTGATATTATAATTTTGTAAGTTACATGATAATATGGCGGGGGGAATTTCCCCGGGTACAAGGTAGTGGCGTGTGTAGTTTTTCAGAGTACCTTAAAAGCCCACTCCGAGGCTAGGATGACGCAAACCCAATGCGAAATAAACGCGTGTCTTGCATTGTACTTCCCCTCCTGGCGTATTTTTTCGCGTTAATTCGGCGTTTAAATTCCTGCAGCCACCCTCGAGTAACATCAAGTATAAGTAGTGCTTTATTTAGACTGTCAGCTTAGAACAAGTTGTTCCATTATACCAACAGTTTAATACTTTTTTCTTTTATAATTATGTAACTTACAAAATTATAATATCAATATATAATATCAATATATAACTTTTCTCCTCTTTCAGAACTTTAATTTGTAATTCGCTTAATGTTTTTCTTACTTTTTTTCTTTTATAATTATGTAACTTACAAAATTATAATATCAATATATTGATATTATAATTTTGTAAGTTACATAATTATAAAAGAAAAAAAGTAAGAAAAACATTAAGCGAATTACAAATTAAAGTTCTGAAAGAGGAGAAAAGTTAGTACAAAGAACAAAATTGTTTTGTAATTTCTCCGCTAGATGTCATGTTTGTTCCACACTTTTTACCCCCACTCCTGACGCAGAGTGAACCCCGCGTCACGTTGATGCCGCGTAGGAAAGAAAAACAGGCCTTCCATAGGCAGATTTTTTTAGTTCACTCAGCGCAGCGTCAGGAGTGGGGGTAAAATTTTTTTGAAACTAAACAAACATGACATCTAGCGGACAAATTGTAAAACAATTTTGAACTTGATGCTACTCCAGAGTCGCTTCCGGAATTTAGTACGTCGCGTTCACTCGAAGAGATACGCCAGGAGGGGAAGTGTAATGAAAAACACACATCCAGTTCACGTCGGGTTCGCATCATACCCGCGTCGCGTTGGAATGAAAAATTCCGTTGATGCCGCGTAGGAAAGAAAAACAGGCCTTTCATAGGCAGATTTTTTTAGTTCACTCAGCGCAGCGTCAGGAGTGGGGGTAAAAAATTGTGGAAACTAAACAAACATGACATCTAGCGGACAAATTGTAAAACAATTTTGAACTTGATGCTACTCGAGAGTCGCTTCCGGAATTTAGTACGTCGCGTTCACTCGAAGAGATACGCCAGGAGGGGAAGTGTAATAAAAACACGCATCCAGTTCATGTCGGGGTCGCATCATACCCGCGTCGCGTTGGAATGAAAAATTCGGTACAGCTTGAATTTTGTGGTGCATAAAATATTGAAAAATGTCGTGTTTTATTTAACACTTAACCGAGAACCAAAAATTAGAGAGTGGGGGTAAAAATCTCGTAGTGGCGATTATCAGCTGATTAAAAAAAATCAGCCGTTCCCATTAACCGAGAAAAAAATGGCGACTCTATGGTTAACCGAAGTCCAGAGCTCGGTTTAATATGGCAAGTGGGGAAACGTAAACCTAAAAAATGACTAACGCCCTTCACATCATAAACACACTTCCATGTGAGGGGAGGTTATCATATCATGATTTGTTCATTTTCTTCTTCTTCCTCTACTTCTTGATTATGTCAAATTTCATTGTTCGTTTCTAAAAGGTGTTTTTGTATCTCCAATTTCATTTTGTTTTTATTATCTATATTTCTCAGTTCATTTGGTAATGTATTTATCAAGTTCGGTACTTGATATTTTATTGTAGTTTTGCCATAGTTATTTCTTGTATTAGGTGTTATGTATTGTGTATTTCTTGTATTGTATGGATTTTCATATATTATTCTATGTATGTCCTCATAATAGTGTTTACTAATCATTACAAATTTAAACTTAACCGAGAACCAAAAATTAGAGAGTGGGGGTAAAAATCTCGTAGTGGCGATTATCAGCTGATTAAAAAAAATCAGCCGTTCCCAATAACCGAGAAAAAAATGGCGACTCTATGGTTAACCGAAGTCCAGAGCTCGGCTTAATATGGCAAGAGGGGAAACGTAAACCTAAAAAATGATTAACGCCCCTCACATCATAAACACACTTCCATGTGAGGGGAGGTAGTGACCTTGACTAAACCAAGCTTCGGTCAACGGTTGAAGGTTGAATAAAATGCCCCAAAAGAGGGGTTTATTCAGTTTCTTCTCACAAATTTCATCGTGTTCCTATATAAGTACATGATGTTTGTACTTTTCAGGAACATTTTAGTTTCTTATATCATATCATGATTTGTTCATTTTCTTCTACTTCCTCTACTTCTTGATTATGTCAAATTTCATTGTTCGTTTCTAAAAGGTGTTTCTGTATCTCCAATTTCATTTTGTTTTTACTGTCTATATTTCTCAGTTCATTTGGTAATGAATTTATCAAGTTCGGTACTTGATATTTTATTGTAGTTTTGCCATAGTTATTTCTTGTATTAGGTGTTATGTATTGTGTATTTCTTGTATTGTATGGATTTTCATATATTATTCTATGTATGTCTTCATAATAGTGTTTACTAATCATTACAAATTTATGCAAGTTTTGGAAATTCAGTATTCTATAGAATTTCATTTTTTCCTCTCGTTTTTCTTTTGTTGTAAAAGGATATAATGTTGCTTTGAGTATTCTTTTATGCATTGATTTTATAGGCTTTATATTTTCTTTAGGTTTATTTCTACGGGCCTGCCCACAACCCACAGTATGGGTAAAGGTGTACAGATATTTTCTTTGAGATGTATAAAGAATATAGAGGTACATAGGTATTCAACGTCATAGGTAATATTATTAGTATGATTACCCTGGCGGAGTTGTTCTAATGAAATTTTCCTCCATGCCTAACTCTTTCAAGTTCTTGGGAAAACAAAGTGGTTTTACTTTGGTGTGCCTGTTCTGTACTGTTCAGTCTTAGCAAGGAAGACCGCCACTTTATCGAAAAGCTAGCGGCGGTGCGGCGCTTGGAAATAGCCAGTGATGGAGTGAAGGAATAGAATAGAACTGGGGTAAAGGGACTTTTTAGTCTCATTCGAGCAGGATAAACAAGGTAGGTATATTCTACCCCACAAAAACACAAATGTGTAGAATACCTTGTTTATCCTGCTCGAAAGAGACTAAAAAGTCCCTTTACCCCAGCAGTCTAAACAAGGTCTCGTGTATTTTATGGGTTAGGTTACACACACACATAATAGAATACCTTGTTTATCCTGCTCGAAAGAGACTAAAAAGTCCCTTTACCCCAGCAGTCTAAACAAGGTCTCGTGTATTTTATGGGTCAGGTTACACACACACATTCACAGGAAGGAAGAGGCGGTTACTCACATTTTAATCAAATTACCCATCTTCTCGTTCAAATTCAATTATTATTCTATTGGTTACCTATACTTTCCGTCCTTATTTGTTCAGTAAACTAAGCTTCCTATCACAGCCTGTTATGTTGTTGTTGTTGTTGTTGTTGTTGTAGCGGCTTTAGCTTTCGCCGAATGGCGATAGCAGAATAAAGAAAAGATGTCTTTTTGTATCTGCTATACACCGGGGTGATGGTCTCTAGCTCTAGCCATGTTAATTTGGCTGGCTCGTCCTGAACCGCAGTCAACCATCGTGAGGACTTGTGCTTGGTCTTCTTATTTGTTCAGTAAACTAAGCTTCCTATCACAGCCTGTTATATCCTATTACAGCCTATTAACATTAAGTACCAGGCTGTGATAGGAAGTAACAGAGGCTGTAGTAGGATGTAACAGGTTGGGATAAGAAGTAACAGGCTGGGATAGGAAGTAACAGGCTGTAGTAGGATGTAAAAGTTGACATGGCCCGGCCAACCACTTATTTGTTCAGTAAACTAAGCTTCCTATCACAGCCTGTTATATCCTATTACAGCCTATTAACATTAAGTACCAGGCTGTGATAGGATCTGGTTAGGGTTAGCTGTTCTCCTCCCTGTTTATAGTCCCACAGCCAGACGCTAGTCTTCTCTCTGTTTAATGTCCCCTAGCCAGACTACAGCCTGTTATATCCTATTACAGCCTATTAACATTAAGTACCAGGCTATGATAGGAAGTAACAGAGGCTGTAGTAGGATGTAACAGGTTGTAATAGGATGTAACAGGCTGGGATAAGAAGTAACAGGCTGGGATAGGAAGTAACAGGCTGTAGTAGGATGTAAAAGTTGACATGGCCCGGCCAACCATACCTAACGTACCTATGCTACGTGTGGTATTCAATCATCGTGTTCGAGTTGAGATATACAATAGTGCCCGTCCACTATACCTTTTTATTACTATCGTAATAATAAAGGAAGGACGGGAGAGAATCCAGAGGACCGACCTTTTTTTCTCTTAAATCCAGTTTCTCTTACAATGTTACATTTGGAAAAATTCTCTTATATAGAGGTACGAGGTAAGCGGATTCTCTTATATAGAGGTACGAGGTAAGGTAGATAATTCTCTTACATAGAGGTACGATGTAGATAATTCTCTTACATAGAGGTACGAGGTAGATAATTCTCTTACATAGAGGTACGAGGTAAATAATTCTCTTACATAAATGCATAAGGAGTAAGAATAACTAAAAATTTCACGATTCTAAGCAATGTACAGACAAATCTACAATTTTATTTATATAGATTATTATACATTTTATTCTTAAATGTCAACATACAGGGTGTCCACCAATGTATGACCCACTCAAATTGCTCCGAATCTGTTTTATTATTATTATTATTACAGTCGAACCTGGATATGAGAGAATCCAGAGGACCGACCTTTTTTTCTCTTAAATCCAGTTTCTCTTACAATGTTACATTTGGAAAAATTCTCTTATATAGAGGTCCGAGGTAAGCGGATTCTCTTATATAGAGGTACGAGGTAGGATATGAGAGAATCCAGAGGACCGACCTTTTTTTCTCTTAAATCCAGTTTCTCTTACAATGTTACATTTGGAAAAATTCTCTTATATGTAGGTCCGAGGTAAGCGGATTCTCTTATATAGAGGTACGAGGTAAGGTAGATAATTCTCTTACATAGAGGTACGAGGTAGATAATTCTCTTACATAGAGGTACGAGGTAGATAATTCTCTTACATAGAGGTACGAGGTAGATAATTCTCTTACATAGAGGTACGAGGTAGATAATTCTCTTACACAGAGGTCCGAGGTAGATAATTCTCTTACATAGGGGAACGATGTAAATAATTCTCTTACATAGAGGTACGAGGTAGATAATTCTCTTACACAGAGGTCCGAGGTAGATAATTCTCTTACATAGAGGTACGAGGTAGATAATTCTCTTATATAGAGGTACGAGGTAGATAATTCTCTTACATAGAGGTCTGAGGTAGATAATTCTCTTACATAGAGGAACGATGTAGATAATTCTCTTACATAGAGGTACGAGGTAAATAATTCTCTTACATAGAGGTACGAGGTAGATAATTTTTTTACACAGAGGTACGAGGTAAATAATTCTCTTACATAGAGGTATGAGGTAGATAATTCTCTTACATAGAGGTACGAGGTAGATAATTCTCTTACATAGAGGTACGAGGTAGATAATTCTCTTACACAGAGGTCCGAGGTAGATAATTCTCTTACATAGGGGAACGATGTAGATAATTCTCTTACATAGAGGTACGAGGTAAATAATTCTCTTACATAGAGGTATGAGGTAGATAATTCTCTTACATAGAGGTACGAGGTAGATAATTCTCTTACATAGAGGTACGAGGTAGATAGTGGGTATCACACTAGGCTTGCACGCCGGAGGTCCCAGGTTCGAAGTTTTTTCGGCTCTGTGCTTGGAGTTCGGGGTAAACTCAGCCTAGTGAGCACAATTGAGTACAGTAGAATCTCGATTATTTTTATTTATTTCAACTAATTGGGACCGGGGGTAGAAGTGGGTATCACACTAGGCTTGCACGCCGGAGGTCCCAGGTTCGAAGTTTTTTCGGCTCTGTGCTTGGAGTTCGGGGTAAACTCAGCCCAGTGAGCACAATTGAGTACAGTAGAATCTCGATTATTTTTATTTATTTCAACTAATTGGGACCGGGGGTAGTTGAAATGATCGAGGTTGAAATGATCACTTTCCATGATCTTTTCCTCTGATAAGATAGGATTTCCTTTGAAAGATAAAAAAAAAACAATGGATTTTGGAGTTGAAATAATCGAGGCTTTACTGTAGTTACTTTAATCGAGTAGCGACCAGTGGCGGCATTACCAGTGTAGAAAGATTATTGAAGTATGGAAATCAGTTGCAAAGGAGGCCCTTAGTAATGCTGTACGTGATATCCATAAAAATTGTGAAGAAGCTCTCAGCTTCACCACAACTAAATCATAGATTTAAATTTTTTAGATTTAGCTCTGCTTTGAGATTGGTTGAACTTACTTGGCACGCTTTTTTAGATTTTTTTTTTTTCATAAATAGGTACTTCATTTATTTTTATTTATATCATAGGTAGGTACAATAAATTGGGAAAAAAAATATCTTTGATGACTGACACCTATAACAGATTAGCTCCTGATTTAGCTCCTGATTAGCACCTGATTAGCTCCTGATTAGCACCTGGATTGAAGTATGGAAATCAGTTGCAAAGGAGGCCCTTAGTAATGCTGTACGTGATATCCATAAAAATT
This sequence comes from Diaphorina citri, assembly GCF_000475195.1. Taxonomy (NCBI): domain Eukaryota; kingdom Metazoa; phylum Arthropoda; class Insecta; order Hemiptera; family Psyllidae; genus Diaphorina; species Diaphorina citri. The sequence goes on along the minus strand of NW_007377814.1, from coordinate 169,964 downwards.
GTGAAGAAGCTCTCAGCTTCATCACAAATAAATCATAGATTTAGATTTTTTAGATTTAGCTCTGCTTTGAGATTGATTGAACTTACTTGGCACGTAAGCGAAGTTGGCGGTCGTTCGGGCACACCCAGTCATCTTTGGTGCTTGAGCCCAGGCCATAATTCATCGTGCGAGACGTTGACCATTTAAAGTCACTTTGGTGGGGGGGATCACATCATTGGGCGAGGCGGTATCACTGCAGAGGTGTTATGCACGAGGAGAAGTGAGGGTAATCTGCGGAGGAGAGAATCAATTTGAACTGAATTGAATAACTTACTATAGTCGGTGGCCGAACGTCAAACAAGCTGGGCCCGTCCCTCCGGGAATTATTTAGCCCGTAGTTTATGCGATCAGTACCTATGTACCTACCTAATTTGTTTAATAATCAGTTTATTATTATTCTTGATTTGATTTTTCGATTTTACTTTCATGTAATGATTTAAAATCACAAGCTGGGCCCGTCCCTCCGGGAATTATTTAGCCCGTAGTTTATTCGATCAGTACCTATGTAGGTACCTACCTAATTTGTTTAATAATCAGTTCATTATTATTCTTGATTTGATTTTTCGATTTTACTTTCATGTAATGATTTAAAATCAAGACTAGAGACCGTTCTCCTTTTAGTCCCAATATAAGGTTTAAGTCACCCATCCATTTATTGGCCTTGCTCGGCGTAGCTTAACATACGTGACGCTAAAACCGGTCCTAAAATAACGACTGAAGTCTTATCTAAAACTATCTCGCTTTGAGTTCATAGGTCGTCGCGACAAATTTCAAGATCAGAGCTCATTTGTGTGAGAAAATGTGAGAAAAATCCCCCAAAAACCAGTTTTTTTTTGGTTTTTTGGCTTTACGGTTCTCTGGACAAAATTTGCACCACCATTTTCGTGTTCCTGGTAAAAAGACCTTTAATTTGATATATAGGTCGACCAGGTTTGGATAAGTCCTTCTATGGGGACAGACAGACAGACTGACGGACAGACTGACACCGAAGCGAATACAATAGTCCGTCCCTTATACCTTTTTTTATTACAATTGTAATAATAAAGGAAGGACGGACTAAAAAGCGGAATTTCGTGGGTAACCCGGGATTAAAAAGTTGTCCAAAAATTGAACTTTTTTTTGAAAATTTTTCTAAGTCCAAAATCGACCGCCTACGGCGGCCAATTTTCGACCAAGAATTTCCTATCTTAAAATACTCCCCGTGTAATGAGGGATCATTAAAAAGTGTCCAATAATTGAACTTTCATACATACATACATACATACATACATACATACATACATACATACATACATACATACATACATACATACATACATACATACATACGTACAGACCATGAGACAAACCGGTCTTGAGATATTTTGTATACAACCTTTTCCCATTTAAACCTGTGGTACATACATACGTACAGACCATGGGACAAAAACTACTTTTTTGTTCTACTTTTTCCCATTTAAACCTGTAGTACGTACGTACGTAACGTACAGACCATGGGCTAAAAACCACTTTTTTGAATCAGGGTCAAAACACGGATATTTCCAACCATTTCCCGATTTTGAAAATTTGGACCGATTGCAATACTTTCATTACTAGTATAGCTCCGCTATACTGTAGTAATAGAAATTAAAAATGCAAAATGCTCATTCCCCGAAATTCGGCAATTGAGCAACTCTAAATAGCTCAACCCGCGGACTGAATTTATGCAAAAACTAAATTGCCGAAATCCTTCCCCGAAATTCGGCAATTGAGCAACTCTAAATAGCAATAGCTCAACCCGCGGACTGGATTTATGCAAAAACTAAATTGCCGAAATCTGTACCCCGGGGCCCGGCCCCATCCTCTCGGGCTTGTTTTGTTAGTTTATTGTGGGGCGGACTCCGAAAATTTTGGAGCATCCCCCCCCCCTGTAACAAGTAGTGCTTTATTTAGACTGTCAGCTTAGAACAAGTTGTTCCATTATATCAACAGTTTAGAACACCTCTTTATTCATATAATTTTGTATACATGTTAGGCTCCATACCCGAATTCGCTCAATGAGCGAAAAAATAGCTCACTCCGCAGAGTAAAAAAAATGCAAAATGCTCATTCCCCGAAATTCGGCAATTGAGCAACTCTAAATAGCAATAGCTCAACCCGCGGACTGGATTTATGCAAAAACTAAATTGCCGAAATCCGCCATTGAGCACCAAGAGAAAGAAGGCAAAACTGCTCACTCCGCAGAGTGGAAAACACGAATTGCCAGACCGCGGATTGTGCGTTTTGAAAAATGCTCAAACCCCGATCTAATGGTATACTGCGGGACTTGAACCCCTTTTCAAAAGGTTTGGCAGAAAGAACTGTAACTGCTAAGGTCTTATCGTTCCGAAAGCCAGGATAGGAGAAAGCCAGCCGTTCCGAGAAGTCGGAAAACGAACATTATCCCCGGGCGGAAATCAAACCCACGACCTGGCTACAAGGCAGATGAGCTAAGCTCCAAGCTAACAAGGCTGGCAAGAATAATAGTACAGTGGAACCTCGATATAACGAAGTCCAAGGTTTTTGTAATATCCATTTTTCGTTATATCGAGGTTAAAATCGGTGGTGTAGTGGTCAAGGCGCTCGCTTGGTAAACAGGAGGGCGTGGGTTCAATCCCAGCCGAGGTATGGAATTTTATCCTCAATATAATTTGAATTTGACCACAATAATAGTATTAGCCTACTGCTGGAGTAAAGGGACTTTACAGTCCTATTCGAGCAGTATAAATAAGCACTATTATTATTATTTAAAATCGAAACTATGTCGTTATATCGATTTACTTCGCTACAATGAGGTCCGAATCAGAGTAATTTCGTTGAACTGAGGTAAAATTCTACTCGATTTTAAGATCACTTCGCTATATTGAGGTCAAAACTAGAGTAACTTCGTTATACTGAGGTAATATTCTACTCGCTTTTAAGATCACTTCGCTATATTGAGGTCAAAACTAGAGTAACTTCGTTATACTGAGATAATTCTACTCGCTTTTAAGATTACTTCGCTATATTGAGGTTAAAATTCAATCAATTTCGTTATACTGAGGTAATTCTACTCGCTTTTAAGATCACTTCGCTATATTGAGGTTAAAATTCAATCAATTTCGTTATACTGAGGTAATTTTGTCGGGCTCGTGCCCCAAATTACTTCGTTGTATCTCTTTTTTTTACTTCGCTATACTGAGGTTTTTGCCTCTGAAGAATACTGAGGTAATTTTGTCGGGCTCGTGCCCCAAATTACTTCGTTGTATCTCTTCTTTTTACTTCGCTATACTGAGGTTTTTGCCTCTGAAGGATACTGAGGTAATTTTGTCGGGCTCGTGCCCCAAATTACTTCGTTGTATCTCTTCTTTTTACTTCGCTATACTGAGGTTTTTGCCTCTAAAGGGAAGAGAAATCGACTTTTCTTCGTTATATCGAGGTTCCACTGTAATACATACAATACATGTGCATTACATTAGGGATGATTAAGGGAGGGTCAGCTTTTTCTGCTTTTGTAAAATTTAGAGCCATGATAATTATAATGCTGTGACCTTTTGACTGTAACCCGTTCACTACCCGTGGACTTTTTATTATTATTATTATTTTGAGAGGTTTCATTCAGAGCCGTATTTAGGATTTTCTCAAGGGGGGGAGGGGGTCCAAGCAGTGTACCAGAGGGTGGATGCCCTCTAATTATGGTCCTGGTTTCATTTAAGGGATTGGGCGCTTTAACCCTTATTGGGTGAGTGTGGTGAACCACTTACTGTGAAACACGTCATACTCAGCTGTCCTATTCATGAACCGTTTACGGAAACTCTCTTTGTGGCCCGACCATTACACCATCTCCCTTTCATGTTCCCACTTAGTTGTTCCTCTAGCCCAGCACACAACCTGTGCCCTAAATCACCAATGTATGGAAAAGTATCTTACAAGTGTAATAGCCAATGGAAAAGCAGGATTTTGAATTTGGACGAATCATATCGAAATATGGAATTGTAAATACTTTTCCATACCTACTTTGGTGATTTAGGGCACTGATTTTCCCACTCGAGGTTTATTTAGCCACGTTAATTAGGAAACCCTTTCAACAAGAAACAAAGAGACTGGAGATGAGGGGGGGGGGGGGGTCCAAGCAGTGTACCAGAGGGTGGATGCCCTCTAATAAGGGTTTCATTTAAGGGCACTGCAACGATCGTCCCAAAAATCGGAGAGAGAAGGAGGTTAATAATAATAATAGTACTTATTTATACTGCTCGCATAGGACTGAAAAGTCCCTTTACTCCAGCAGTAGGCTACTTATATGATAATAATAGTGCTTATTTTTACTGCTCGCATAGGACTGATAAGTCCCTTTACTCCAGCAGTAGGCTACTACTATTATTGTGGTCAAATTCTCAAATTATATTGAGGATAAAATTCCATACCTCGGCTGGGATTGAACCCACGCCCTCCTGTTTACCAGGCGAGCGTCTTGACCACTACACCACCGAGGCAGGTTAGGATAGGAGAAAGCCATCAGTCGTTCCGTTTCGTTCCCATTCTGTCTCTTTCTCCTCTTCTCTCTCTTTCTCCCTCTCCTTTCTTTTTGTAAATTGTCTGTTTAGTATGAAGTTCTGTCCATGCCGCCCCGGGCGAGAATCGAACCCTCGACCTATCGCTTACAAGGCAGGTGTTCTACCCTCCAAACAGTCCAAGCCAACTAGGCTGGCTACAAACCTTTCTAGGCCAGCGGCCAGCCATACTCTGAAGGTAGAGCAAATGCCTTGCAAGCGCTACAACGCGAGTTCGATTCCCGCCCGAGGCGAGATTTATCCTAAACAGATGAGGTTCGTTCTCGGAACGGCAGGCTTTCTTCTATCCTGTCTTCCTTCGATTTCGGGACGATAAACCCTTGACAGCTCCCTTCAGCAAACTAAAAAAAAAGGTTTGTTTAAAATTATGTGCGTCCATTTTGAAATAAGGTGACCCAAATTTTGGACACAATGACAAAATGTTTATGCTTACAGTTAAGGCGCCTAACTGACCCAAGACATTTCTCTCTCTCTCTCTCTCTCTCTCTCTCTCCTGTCTCTTTTTATCTCTTGTTTAATATATTCAACACACGTGAGCGAGAGAGAGAGAGAGAAAATTAGCATTTCGTTTCGCCAAAAGTTTTTGCGAAGATAAAAGGAGCGAGAGAGAGAGAGAGATAAGGATAAATACAGGTCCGTATTCAGGGGGGGGGGTGCCCCCTTTTTTCTCTAAGCCATACTACAGCACCTGTACACAGATACAATTAGATCAGACAAGAACGATATAAAATGTAGGTATGAACTGAAAAAAAACTAAAAGTATTTTTGTGAGGGTACCGAAAACAGACCGTTTGCGGCCGAGGCTGGGGCAAAATGATCCTATGCCTATACCCACAAAACACTTTGGGGCGCAGAATGCGAACCTGTGGGAACATTCTCGCATAGTGTAATAAGGTACCATTCTGTCCAGACGGTATAAAACCATTTTGCCCCAAAGCGTTCAGGCATGCTTGCATCAGAGCACTCGTGAAATCGAAAAAAAACCTCCGTACTCCTTCGAAACAAAAGATAATAAGAATCAACCACAGATAAAACAGATAGACACTTGCAGGAATAGTTCCTAGTCCATCCAAAAGAGCTCAGCACTTCCTAGCTCCTAAAAAGGGGCGGGTGATCGTTTTTGCCCTGAACTGTTACGTTTTGCCCGTGTTCCCTACTTATCCCTAAAGGAATTAGCTATGAAAATACTTTTTTTATTGGTCGGAGTTAAACTTGAAAACTCGATTCGATCGATGAAAACCACTTTTCAGAATGATGCACCTCATACTGTGAGACAGTTGCTTTAGTGTTGGTATTTAAATCTCACAGCCGAGGAGAGGAGACGAGAGAAGAGAAAGAGAGAGAGAGAGAGAGAGAAAAATTAGGTGATGAGATGAGCAGTGAGAGAGAGAGCCAAAGAGGTGAAAGAGGAGGGAGGAGAGAGGACTAACTAGTTGCTGGTTGTGTTTAATAAGAAGAGACGAGAGAGGGGGAACATAAAGAGATGGGATTGCTGAAACGCCGGTGTAATGGAGCGGAAAGCGAGGAAAAGAAGAATAAAACAAAGAAGAAACAGAAGAAGAAGACGACGACAAGAAAAGAGTGGATAAAGAGAATATTCTAAAGGCGGAAAACTTGAAATAAAGCAGTTCGTATACAAAGGCACTTTGGGAAGCACAAGGAAACGCATGTCAGGCAGTTTTTCTGCGATTGATTCGTTAGAATAAAATGCATCGTCCTGAAGAGAGAGAGAGAGGACGAGAGAGAGCAGAGACGAGAAAAGAGAGAGAGAGAGAGAGCGGAAAAACGAGGTTCCGAAGAGAAGCGTATGCAGAGATTAGAGATGGTAAAAATTGCGCGAAAGTTCTATCTAATGTAGTGTAGGTAGATTCGTTGGTTCACAGATGGTGGAAAAGGGGATTTTAAAGGAAAAAAATTAGGGGAAAAAAAAAAAAAAAAAAAAAATATATATATATCTCTTTGTAAGAAAAATTAAAGGGAATCTGGATTCGCTGGATTCAATACAAAAAGAGAAGAAGAAGAGGAAGGAGGAGGAGGAGGAGGAGGAGGAAGAAGAAGAAGAAGCAGAAGAAGAAGAGGAGGAAGAAGAAGAACAAAGTAATACTTACCAGTGTGCCGCATTGCCGCTAAATATTCTCGAACCCGATTAAAGCAACCGCAGAGGTGATTTTTCAAGATTTTTCACCAAAATGAGATTTTCAACTCAGCTGACCGAAAACAAATTTTGGACCCAATTTTTTTTTTTTTTTAATTCTTCCTTCTCGAACGGATTTGAGGCGAAAAATCGTGATTTTAGTGGACTTTTTTGTGAAAAATTAAGGAAGTTAACTAGGGAAGTTTGTAAGGAAGTTCCTTACAAACTGGAATTGAGTTAAGGCACGTTTAATTTAAACTCTCTTTTTTTTTCTTATTGGGCGCTTTAACCCTTATTGAATAGAATAGAATAGAATAGAATAGAATATACCCTGTTTATACTGCCAGAATGAGACCGAAAAGTCCCTTTACTCCCGCAGTCTAAACAAGGTCTCGTGTATTTGGTACAAAATAGGTGTAATTTTTTATAAATTAAAACCTTGCTTAAATTATTGGGTGAGTGTGGTGAACCACTTACTGTGAAACACGTCATACTCAGCTGTCCTATTCATGAACCGTTACGGAAACTCTCTTTGTGGGCCCGACCATTACACCATCTCCTATTCATGTTCCCACTTATTTGTTCCTCTGGCCCAGCACACAACCTGATTTTCCCACTCGAGGTTTATTTACCCACATTAATTAGGAAACCCTTTCAACAAGATACAAAGAGACAAAGGGGGAAAAGGTTGAACCTTTTTAGTCCGTCCTTCCTTTATTATTACTAATAATAAAAGGTATAGTGGACGCACTATTGTATTCGCTTCGGTGTCTGTCTGTAGTGTCTGTCTGTCTGTCTGTCTGTCTGTCTGTCTGTCTGTCTGTCTGTCTGTCTGTCTGTCTGTCTGTCTGTCTGTCTGTCTGTCTGTCTGTCACTCTGTCTGTTCCCATAGAAGGACTTATCCAAACCTGGTCGACCTATATATCAAATTAAAGGTCTTTTTACCAGGATCACGAAAATGGTGGTGTAAATTTTGTCCAGAGAACCATAAAGCCAAAAAACCAAAAAAACTGGTTTTTGGGGGATTTCTTTCACATTTTCTCACACAAATGAGCTCTGATCTTGAAATTTGTCGCGATGACCTATGAACTCAAAGCGAGAAAGTTTTAGATAGGACACACGGTGTACTGTTTGTCACTGTGTGATGAGACACACGGTGTACTGTTTGTCACTGTGTGATGAGACACACGGTGTACTGTTTGTCACTGTGTGATGAGACACACGGTGTACTGTTTGTCACTGTGTGATGAGACACACGGTGTACTGTTTGTCACTGTGTGATGAGACACACGGTGTACTGTTTGTCACTGTGTGATGAGACACACGGTGTACTGTTTGTCACTGTGTGATGAGACACACGGTGTACTGTTTGTCACTGTGTGATGAGACACACGGTGTACTGTTTGTCACTGTGTGATGAGACACACGGTGTACTGTTTGTCACCGTGTGATGAGACACACGGTGTACTGTTTGTCACTGTGTGATGAGACACACGGTGTACTGTTTGTCACTGTGTGATGAGACACACGGTGTACTGTTTGTCACTGTGTGATGAGACACACGGTGTACTGTTTGTCACTGTGTGATGAGACACACGGTGTACTGTTTGTCACTGTGTGATGAGACACACGGTGTACTGTTTGTCACTGTGTGATGAGACACACGGTGTACTGTTTGTCACTGTGTGATGAGACACACGGTGTACTGTTTGTCACTGTGTGATGAGACACACGGTGTACTGTTTGTCACTGTGTGATGAGACACACGGTGTACTGTTTGTCACTGTGTGATGAGACACACGGTGTACTGTTTGTCACTGTGTGATGAGACACACGGTGTACTGTTTGTCACCGTGTGATGAGACACACGGTGTACTGTTTGTCACTGTGTGATGAGACACACGGTGTACTGTTTGTCACTGTGTGATGAGACACACGGTGTACTGTTTGTCACTGTGTGATGAGACACACGGTGTACTGTTTGTCACTGTGTGATGAGACACACGGTGTACTGTTTGTCACTGTGTGATGAGACACACGGTGTACTGTTTGTCACTGTGTGATGAGACACACGGTGTACTGTTTGTCACTGTGTGATGAGACACACGGTGTACTGTTTGTCACTGTGTGATGAGACACACGGTGTACTGTTTGTCACTGTGTGATGAGACACACGGTGTACTGTTTGTCACTGTGTGATGAGACACACGGTGTACTGTTTGTCACTGTGTGATGAGACACACGGTGTACTGTTTGTCACCGTGTGATGAGACACACGGTGTACTGTTTGTCACTGTGTGATGAGACACACGGTGTACTGTTTGTCACTGTGTGATGAGACACACGGTGTACTGTTTGTCACTGTGTGATGAGACACACGGTGTACTGTTTGTCACTGTGTGATGAGACACACGGTGTACTGTTTGTCACTGTGTGATGAGACACACGGTGTACTGTTTGTCACTGTGTGATGAGACACACGGTGTACTGTTTGTCACTGTGTGATGAGACACACGGTGTACTGTTTGTCACTGTGTGATGAGACACACGGTGTACTGTTTGTCACTGTGTGATGAGACACACGGTGTACTGTTTGTCACTGTGTGATGAGACACACGGTGTACTGTTTGTCACTGTGTGATGAGACACACGGTGTACTGTTTGTCACCGTGTGATGAGACACACGGTGTACTGTTTGTCACTGTGTGATGAGACACACGGTGTACTGTTTGTCACTGTGTGATGAGACACACGGTGTACTGTTTGTCACTGTGTGATGAGACACACGGTGTACTGTTTGTCACTGTGTGATGAGACACACGGTGTACTGTTTGTCACTGTGTGATGAGACACACGGTGTACTGTTTGTCACTGTGTGATGAGACACACGGTGTACTGTTTGTCACTGTGTGATGAGACACACGGTGTACTGTTTGTCACTGTGTGATGAGACACACGGTGTACTGTTTGTCACTGTGTGATGAGACACACGGTGTACTGTTTGTCACTGTGTGATGAGACACACGGTGTACTGTTTGTCACTGTGTGATGAGACACACGGTGTACTGTTTGTCACTGTGTGATGAGACACACGGTGTACTGTTTGTCACTGTGTGATGAGACACACGGTGTACTCTTTGTCACTGTGTGATGAGACACACGGTGTACTCTTTGTCACTGTGTGATGAGACACACGGTGTACTGTTTGTCACCGTGTGATGAGACACACGGTGTACTGTTTGTCACTGTGTGATGAGACACACGGTGTACTGTTTGTCACCGTGTGATGAGACAGACGGTGTACTGTTTGTCACCGTGTGATGAGACACACGGTGTACTGTTTGTCACCGTGTGATGAGACACACGGTGTACTGTTTGTCACCGTGTGTTGAGACACACGGTGTACTGTTTGTCACCGTGTGATGAGACACACGGTGTACTGTTTGTCACCGTGTGATGAGACACACGGTGTACTGTTTGTCACCGTGTGATGAGACACACGGTGTAGGTACTGTTTGTCACCGTGTGATGAGACACACGGTGTACTGTTTGTCACCGTGTGATGAGACACACGGTGTACTGTTTGTCACTGTGTGATGAGACACACGGTGTACTGTTTGTCACTGTGTGATTGAAAGTAAAATCGAAAAATCAAATCAAGAATAATAATAAACTGAATATTAAACAAATTAGGTAGGTACATAGGTACCTACTGATTTTCTTTAATCACGATCGAATAAACTACGGGCTAAAAAATTCCCAGAGGGACGGACCCAGCTGGTTTTTTTTTTGCCCCACCTTTACGTCTTATTTTTAGAGTAGCGCACTTTTTCCACAAATCTGTTTGTTTTTAGGGGGTTTTTTGTTCAAAGCATTAGGTATTTTACTTTTTACACTCGCTTTTCCTTTTTTTTTTACGAAAATTCTCCCCGAGTTTGAAGAGCTTGTTAAAAAGTTCGTTTTGTAAACATGACACTGAGCGCCCCTCTAGTCACCTATATATTTAATAATAGGGGAACGTGGGGTGAAATGACACCTGTGCCACTTTATTATTATTATTATTATTATTATGGCCTTTATTTTCACATTCATAGAAGAACGGTACACACTGCCCATCTATCCGGGAACAATCAATGTTCCAAAGGATAGGTGGGTTGGAAATTTTGAACAGTCGTAGTTGACACAACTTGGAGAATTATTATTATTATTTATTATTATTATTCTTTGGAAATTAGTAGATGCGTATAAGCTTAATCCAACTTTTAGGGCCGTTTGCCCCTACACCTACACCTCAGAGCAGGCTTTTTGTGTATTATGATTTTTTTTATAAATTCGCAAAAAAACAGCCTTTTAAAAGATTTCCTCTCTCCTTTTTACACACTTTCTCCCTCTCAATCCATGAAAAGAGAGAAAAATAAATCTTGAAAGGAAAAAGATAAAAAAAAAAAAATCCCTAGAGTACCACTTTGTTCGACCTTCCCCTGTTTCGTTCTCCCTCTCTCTCCCTTCGTCCCTCCCTCTCTCTCTCTCTCTCTCTCCCTGAAAATGAAACCTACCTTATTTCACGATCGCTCCCAAATTTATGAGCTCTCCCTCTCTCCCTTCCTGTATTTCTTCCCTTTTCTAATCTCCGCTTTTACCTCTCTCTCTCTCTCTCTCTCTCTCTCTCTCTCTCTCTCTCTCTCTCTCTCTCTCTCTCTCTCTCTCTTTCTCTCCTTTTCTTCTCTCTTTCTCTCGTCCCTCTCTATTTTCCCTTCTTTCAAATCCGTCCCAGGGGTACGCCCTGTTTGTCACACAACTTATGAGACACACGGTGTACTGTTTGTCACTGTGTGATGAGACACACGGTGTACTGTTTGTCACCGTGTGATGAGACACACGGTGTACTGTTTGTCACCGTGTGATGAGACACACGGTGTACTGTTTGTCACTGTGTGATGAGACACACGGTGTACTGTATGTCACTGTGTGATGAGACACACGGTATACAGTCATATTCTACAACTGTAGAGCAAGGCAGCTGAATAAACAGAGGCAAAGCGAGCATAGAATTACCAGTTGTGTGAAAATGTATATGTGTGTGTGTATACAAGACTTGCAACTGGAGGTCCCGCGTTCGATTCGAAAATGTGATGGGTTTTCCACATATGATGGGTTTCAACAATGACTTTATATGAGAGATTTCACTGGAAGATTTAATGATCCAAAAAGGAGTTATGAGTGACACAAAAAGGAGGAGTTTTTTTTGAAAACTCCTGTTTGGACAATATTAAAAACTCCTTTTTGTGGTTTAAAAATTCTCCCATTAGTGAAATCTCTCATTAAGTCATTGGTGAAATTTACCAATAGGCTTATTAGAACACAGGTTATGGGTTATGGGTCTCTTTTGAAGATTTTCTTTGTTTCATTATAACTCTTGTCAGACCAATTTTGATGAAATTCGACAAAACCTAGACCTTCACGGGCACGGTTTAGGATTCATTTTCTGAGTGACATCTAATAACAAATTCCACTAGTTCAGATATTGCAGCCAGCCTAGTTAGCTTGGTTGGTAGCGCTTTAGGATTCATTTTCTGAGTGACATCTAATAACAAATTCCACTAGTTCAGATATTGCAGCCAGCCTAGTTAGCTTGGTTGGTAGCGCCTCTGTCTTGTAAGCCCTAGGCCGCGGGTTCGATTGCCAAGCGGATGATGTTCATTCTCAAAACGGCTGGCTTTCTCTTAATCCTGTCTTTCTTGTCTCTTCGATTTCGGGACGATAAGACCTTAGCCTGTTACAGTTCCCTCTATCAAACCTCTTCAAAAATTAATAATAATAATAATGATAAATATTTATAAGTTTCCCTTTTGAAACGGATGATGTTCATTCTCAAAACGGCTGGCTTTCTCTTAATCCTGTCTTTCTTGTCTCTTCGATTTCGGGACGATAAGACCTTAGCCTATTACAGTTCCCTCTATCAAACCTCTTCAAAAATTAAAAATAATAATAATAATAATGATAAATAGGTATTTATAAGTTTCCCTTTTGAAAAATCTAACGTTACTTTCTGGTGTTCTCGTGTTGACCCAGCACCTAAATGGGAAGTGTTGTGTCTCTTCTCGCCCATCTGATGAGAGGCATACTACGGAATGGGCATGCTACGACACAGGCCACATGCGTCCAATGTAGCAGTTGTTTCATTGCTACGAAATAAAAACGGCGGTGGAATACTCATCTTTTTTTTAAAAAAAGTTCTTACAAAAGAATATCCGTCAGTTTTTAGAGACCTGTAAAAACCGGGAAAAGCCACCAGGGGGCCCCAAAACAAACAGGGGAGCCCAAGGGACTCCGTACTTGTTTTTTCCTTTCGGAAACGGAACCGTTTCGGATGATGGTTTTGTAGATTTGTGCTTAGTCATCCAGCTTAGCACACTTTTGGGCCCTTTGGTTCCTGCGGTTTAGTACAGGTGCTATCACACCAAAAAGAGGGGAAACGCGAGCTTCAGAAAAGTTGAATATCAGTCGCGCTTACTTGGGTGATGTTTCAAAGTCATAGAGCAGGAAAAATGAGGACCAACGAAATTTTTCTTTTTCTTCTACAAATTCTAGATCCCGAGATAAATCGATTTAAAAAATACCGGTAATTTGTAAAGTTTGACGTCACGACATACGCTCCCGTAGGCGATGACGTCATAATTCATAACCTAACATTTCCACCAATGATCATGTAAAGAGTGGTAGCTTTAACATCTCCACCAATGATCATGTAAAGAGTGGTAGTTTTAACATCTCCGCCAATGATCATGTAAAGAGTGGTAGTTTTAACATCTCCGCCAATGATCATGTAAAGAGTGGTAAACACTTTGTTTTTCTATCATTTTGAGTAGGAGGGTAATCTTCTTTTCTCTCTCTCTCTCTCTCTGTATTTTCTGTCTTTCTTTCTCTTTTTACATTTCTCCTGAGATTGAGTACAACACGAAATAACAAGAACGTGATATTCTATACAAGTACTTGTTCAGATACCAACCACACCGGTCGTTACTTAATCTCAGTGGTCGGTAGGTTATACAAGTACTTGTTCAGATACCAACCACACCGGTCGTTACTTAATCTCAGTGGTCGGTAGGTGAAGAAGAAGAAGAAGAAGAAGAAGAAGAAAACGTGATATCCTATACAAGTACTTGTTCAGATACCAACCACACCGGACGTTACTTAATCTCAGTGGTCGGTAGGTGAAGAAGAAGAAGAAGAAAGAAAGGAATTTTAATTGTGCTGAGCATAAATGCTTGTCACAAATGTCGTTGAACGTGATATCCTATACAAGTACTTGTTCAGATACCAACCACACCGGACGTTACTTAATCTCAGTGGTCGGTAGGTGAAGAAGAAGAAAGAAAGGAATTTTAATTGTGTCGAGCATAAATGCTTGTCACAAATGTCTTTCCCTGCTTAATGCACGCTAAATTTTATGACTTGACTAGGACTCGAACCACCAACCTCCAGATCCGAAGTTACAAATGTCGTTCCCTGCTTAATGCACTACGCTAAATTTTATGACTTGACTTGGACTCGAACCACCAACCTCTAGATCCGAAGTCCACGGCGCTAACCACTACACCACTGAGGTTGGTCAGTGGTCGGTAGGTGTATTCAGTGTCTACTGGTCTGGTTGATTGGATAGGGTGACGCTTGACTAGTCTGTAGACAAACGGAGTCAGTTTATATGCAGACAGTTTATAAGCCAAACTATAGTGGCGTAGGTAGCTGTTGAAAGTAGAATATTTAGCTTTCTGGGAGAGAAATTCCGACTGGAAACTGCCTGGAACTGGATCTCTGGACGCTGGTCTGGTTGATTGGATAGGGTGACGCTTGACTAGTCTGTAGACAAACGGAGTCAGTTTATATGCAGACAGTTTATAAGCCAAACTGTAGTGGCGTAGGGTAGCTGTTGAAAGTAGAATAGCTTTCTGGGAGAGAAATTCCGACTGGAAAATGCCTGGAACTGGATCTCTGGACAAAAACGGGGTTCAGCACTTGACAGAAGAACCCCTTCTTCGGCTCAAACCTGAAATGGAGAAGAATTACAAGTCAGACACGGTTGGTCTAGTGTTAATGCGCTTGCTTGCATGCAGAAGGTCGGGTTCGAATCCCACCATCGACAAAAATTTGTACTCGTTTTTTCGATTGCAAATATTTCAACGGGTTGCTTTCTGGTGTTCTCGTGTTGACCCAGCACCTAAATGGGAAGTATTGTATCTCTTCTCGCTCATCTGATGAGAGGCATACTACTTACAGGATAGGCATGCTACAACACAGACCATATGAGTCTAATGTAGTAGTTGTTTCATTGCTACGAAATAAAAAACGGTCCAAACATAATTCTATTATTTAGTCCGGGAAATTACAGATTTAATTCAGTCCGCGAACTTATTGGATATTTAGTCCGGGAGAACACAGTTCTTACCTCGTCCTCGTTCTCGGGCAGCGTGATCGTCTTCCCAATCACGGCATCGT